>NW_019154108.1:2332430-2618866 GCF_002288905.1 Enhydra lutris kenyoni | reverse complement strand
GACACATGAAAAGATGCTCGACATCACGTCGTCAGGGAAACGCAAATCGAAACTGCAGTGAGATCACCTCACACCTGTCAGAATGGCTAAAATCAAAACCACAAGAAACAAGTGTTGGCAATGACATGTGGAGAAAAAGACACCCTCATGCACTGTTAGTGTGAATGCAAGCTGGGGTAGCCACTGTGGAAAACAGTATGAAATTCCTCACAAAGTTAAAAAATAGAACTACTGTACAGTCCAATAATCACACTAGTGGGATTTACCCTAAAAACACACAAAAAAACCCACATTAATTTAGAGGCATACATGCACCCCTATGTTTTTGCCAGCATTTTTTACAATAGCCAAGTTATGGAAGCAGCCCAAGGGTCCACCAGTAGATGAATGGATAAAGGAAAGGTGGTATATATATATGCAATGGAATATTATTCAGCCATAAAAGAGAATGAAATCTTGCCATTTTCAACAACACGGATAGAGCTAGAGAGTATAATGCTAAGTGAAATAAGTCATTCAGAGAAAGACAAATACCATATGATCTCTCTCATATGTGGAATTTAAGAAACAAATGAGCAAAGATTAAAAGAGAGAGACAAACCAAGAAATAGACTCTTAACTATAGAGAACAAAATGATGCTTATCAGAGGGGAGGTAGGCGGGGGTCTGGGTGAAGCAGGTGGTGGAGATTAAGAGTGCACTTACTGTGATGAGCACTGAGTAATGTAATGAATCATTGAATCACTATAGTATAATTGAAACTAGCATAACACTGTATGCTAACTATACAGGAATTAAAATTAAAAACTTAATAAAAAATGAAGTGACATGAGTAATTTCACAGCTTGCATTTTCCTTTGGGAAGCATTCAGAGCTCCTTCTATCTGCTTTTGGATTCCAATTTATTGCTTTGTATTAGAATTTTTGTCTGTCTCCAAGTACATAACTATTAGGCCGTTAGGAGAGGTATGTGGGAAAGTATTTTTGTTTACAGCTACATGACAACTAGGGCAGTGCCTGAGGTGGCGGCTCAGTGTTGTTGAGTAAATGAGTGACCGCATGGATGGATCAGGGCATGCTGGCGACCAGCTGGAGGAGCCAAAGGGATGCCGGGCAGAGCAACAACAGTGCCAGACCACATAGTCCCCACGGAGGGAGTACCTGGCGCACAGGCAGTGGGTCTTGAGCACATGATGTTTTGGCTTTGGGATGTCTTTTCTACTTACAGCCGAATACAGTTGAGTTTTGATTTCACAATTCATCATACTTAAAATAAATCATACTGATTCTAAGATGATACCGGGAAACTGAGTTTCTCCTTCTTTTCCATAGGCCATCTCTACTGGAATTTTAAATATGTGTCTCAGTGAAGAGGCAGATCCTTTTAACTGCCCTAGTATTTCAAGCAATTTTTTTAAGTGAAAATGCATTAAAAGCATTGATGTGAATTGCTGTGCAAAATAGCTCTCCTGTTTAAGAATTTCCATCAGTCCTCAGTTTAATTACTACGTTATTCTGCCAGCTTCCTCCAGAAATCATTGAGTGAATGAAGTCATTTCATAGGATATTTACAAACATCGGACTTATAAAGGGGGTGTCTGTCAATTCCCTTTGGCTTGGAAATGACTGAGGCCAAGCCAGCAGTACACAACTGCTATTTTGGGCTTAGCATATTTTCATAGTCACCAGCTCAGGATGATGCTGGGAAGAAAACACAGGAAGGTAAAATGTTTGCCTTTTACACTCAGTCCTGGCTTTATAATCTGGACTATAAGTTTACTTGAAAAATGAGAGGGTAAAGGCTTTATTTGGTCGAAGACACAGAGTGGTTGGATAGTGATTTGTGTGTGTGTGGTTAGCATATCTTGTTAAATATGAATAGTCTGGAAGAAATGTGCAGTTTTGAGCATCAGTAGTCAAAGCTTAAACGTTGGCTTCTCAATCATGGTAAAAATGAGTTACCAAGGTCAGTCTGTGAATATTACCGATTTCATAGTCACAATAAAGTTTTTGTTTTGGATTAAATGACAAGATTTGATTGTGAAGGCATAATGTCAAACTAGAGATCAGACAAGAGGAAGATCAGGCTGGAAATTATTTTAGTGAGGCAGCTTATGGGAAATTCCAAGAGACAAGACCCATATAAATGAAGCTTGTGAAGAATTGAGGTAGAATGCCAGATCACAGAATGCAGGTTCAAGTTTAACCGTGGCAACCCCCGCTCATGGAGAAAAAAATGATACAGAAACTTCACATGGTCCTCAGAAGGAATTCCATCCGTGGCAATATTTACAGCATGTTGAGTTCAGAGTGGGTATTCACAGTGGGAAATGCTGAGAGGTGGGAGGGCGGAAGTAAGACTATCGGGTTAGGTGCTTATTTAACCAGATAGGAGATACAGTAAATGTCTTAGGAGGAATGCTAAGAAGTGAGATGGTTAAAGTTCATGCAATTATGAAGAGTAATAGAAATAATGAATCTAAATTTAGTTCTTACTTGGATATACATTTTAGCCACAGAGGAGGATGAATCTCTCTCTCTCAAAGGTGACCCCAGAGTAATTCAAAGTGCATTTTAGTCTGTCCTGTCATAGCAATTTAAGTTCAACTGTCTCAATCCCAACTTACTAATTTGGTGAGAACCCACTGGGCTATTTTCATCTGCTATGGCAGCAGCGAGTTTTGCAGGACACAAAGCCTGTACAGTTTGGGGGGGGGGGCTTCCTTAGGAAAAAAATAATAAATCCACACTTACCTGGATCCCTCGAGAAAGCAGAAGGCCTTCGAGTTTGACCTTCTGTAGCTTCGAGTCGATGCTTCTAGTTGACAAATTTCATTTCTTTTATGTAGGATGAAAAGCTTCTTATAAGTGAAGAGCAGCTAGAAGGTCAGGGTGGTGGAAAGAGGAGTGGGTTCGATTTACAAGCTGCGTTCTAGCCTAGGCTGCGGCGCACACCCCGTTTCTCCTGCTCTGGGTGCAGCAGGGTAGAAGACACTATGGAAGTAGCTGTGAGCACAGAGGATCTGTGCTTCGGGAGTAAAGTATCCCAAGCCCAGTCGGAATTTAGGAAATAGTATGCACCCTACTCTCCCCGCCTTAGCGAGACACAGTAGACTTCGATATATAAATGGTTCTGAGAGATGCTGCGGTCTGAACACACGCGCATCACACACATCCAGTCTGACTTCATTCCAGTTTTTAGCTCTTTTCTTTTTCAATGTGTGTAACACGGAGTAACATCCCTTGCAGAACATTTGGGGCCGTGCTGCTATGAGGAATTCTCTCTCCCAGCCTCCTTAACTGTCATCTGCGTTCTCAGGCTTTCCCCTGTGGCCAAGTGGGGACCGTCATTCTCAAAGAAATTCCGAGCACTGTGCTTATACAGACTTGCACACTGGGACTCGGTCAGTGGCTCCTACTAAATGGTGTCCCCCCATCAAGCAGACGCTGGGGATGGGATGCAGACGCGTGCTTTACTGGGAAGGGGGATCTAGCCCTCCGCAACCCGGGCTTGTCTTCGTGACCACTGAGCAGACCATCTGGAAGCATCCTTCAGGAACCCCGGATGGGCTCTGCTTCACGGCGCCGCTGCCTGCGCGGGTGCGTGGAGGCCACTGCACTGGACCGTGCGTACCACCCAGGCAGCCTGAGCAGCGGTCGGAGGGCCAAGCCAGAGGGAGATTCCGCCCCTTCCTCAGGGTGTTTCTGGATGTGGAAGCCTGAAAAGAGGCCTTTTTGCCAACTAGGGCTTGAAATCCAAACTTAATGTCAGAGCCACCACACCTTTTTAAAGGTAATTGCCACTTACCAAACATTTCTGAGTTCCTCATAAATTGGTCCCCTCGGCCCCTTAATCCTTTTAGTAACTCTTCTCTGAACTTGGTCCAAATATTCTACAATCTGGGGAACGAGGGGCTCCGGAGGGAACGCAGTGTCCAGGGGCAGCGACCTGGCCAGGACACTTGGTGTGGCGGGAGGGAGCAAGAGAAAGATGACACCACCTGTGTCCCTTCGGCTCTCGTAGACATACGGCGGCTTTCCAACAAACAGTTACACGCGCAGTAAGCGCGCAGGCAAGGAGACTGGAAATTGCCCCTTCCTCGATTGAGGTGGAAGAGAAGCCCGTGGCCTGGCTTGAAAGCAAGTACTGAGGTGTGGGAAGTTGAAGAAATCCTTCACTTTCCATACTTGACAGGAGAAATGACATATAGCCATACTTGACAACAAGAAATCATCTAAGGGGGCGCCTGGGTGGCTCAGTTGGTTGAGCCTCTGCCTTCAGCTCAGGTCATGATCCCGGAGTCCTGGGATCGAGCCCCACATCAGGCTCCCAGCTCCATGGGGAGTCTGCTTCTCGCTTTGACCTCCCCTCTCATGCTCTCTCACTCTGTCTCTCTCTCTCTCTCTCTCTCTGAAATAAATAAGATCTTTAAAAAGAAAAAGAAAAAGAAATCATCTAAGGCCAAGGCTGAGAGGTTCTTAGAGGGATATTTGGAGGCAAGGTTAAGGCCTAATCTGACAGTTACTGTTGTTCTAGCGTCTCTCAGTATTAACATCATATTTGTGTAAATAAGATCATTAAAACAGTGTTCATTATTTTTGTTTTCTCATTTTTGGGTGGATCTCAGAGGAAATCTGATAAAATCTAGAAGTCACTTGAAGTTGAGCAACTTTCTCAGGATCAAACAAATGAGTAATTGGAAGAGTCAGAATCATACCCCAAGTATGGATGGTTTCAAGCCCTGTACTTTTCACTTGCGGCTAAGCGAGCCAAACAAAAACTCCCACCTCCATATCCTTTTTCTAGCACTGGTGCAGGAAGTGAGATGTTAACACTTACTGACAAGTCTGTTGGCTTTTAAATGTAGTTACTGTATCATTTGTGTCCATAGTTTTTTTTTTTTATCTTGTAGTCATTAGTTCACTTCATTTTTCTTGGATAACTTTCTCTTATACCAAAAAATGAAATTCCAAAGACTTAAGCATCTGGTACTATGGTAAAAGTAAGTTATGTCAAATTTTGTTGGGGTTCTGGGAGACCCTAACGAGGATACTGGTGAACTGTTGTTAAGGTTTAAGTGCAAAAGTCAATAATAAATTCCTGAAAAATATAGAGTACTCTTATTTCTTGATATCTGGGACATTTAAACTATTTAACAATCTGATTCTAAGGCTAATTAAACATATGTATAATGGACCACCCTAAGAAATACATAAATTACTCATGCAGGAAAGTACGTATCTCTGTGGCAAACTAATGTTTGGACCACATTTAAAATGCATAAATATCGCCATAAAACAAAACTGGGCAAGGAGAACCATACCAGAAGGAATATAATATTTAATGACAAATATGCATATTATTGCAGCAGTTTAAATACACTTTTTATAATCATGAATGCTTAAGATTTCAACTGAAATGCCATTATTTCTCACAACCCTGGAAGATTGCTTGCTATTAAGATTCTCAGTTCACCATCTCTGATGGCGGGGAGGGGTGGCGGTTAAGCTCCCAATATTGGGTTGGGCTTGTGTTCTAAGCAAGCTTTAGTGTAGATTTGTCCTAGACCACTGCAGGGAGGTTGCTTCATTAAGGAGCCTCTAATCAAGTGAGGGTTTTTAGGGGCTCGAATACTAACTCCATGGAATACTACCAGAACTACTCAGGTCTAACCACCCTTTGCACCAGCCCTATCCAGCTTTGGAGGCTGGGTTCTGGAGATCTTTGAACACAGCTGGACTGTCAGGTAGTTTGGTCTTTGGGGGCTGATATACCTAAAATAACTTCGAGTAGTTAAATCTGACCACGTGTGAAATGGCAGTTGCCTTTTAATTTTAATGGAATATTTTAGAGCATTTTTATGGAAAAGCTCTTAAAGTTCGTTTTTTCACTACCTTAATGAAAGGGGAAAATGTGTTGCTGTTGCTGTTATTTTTTATAATAAATTTAAAGCAGTTCCTGCAAATCTTAACAAGTAGAATCAAATATTTAATGCTTTTGGCAAAACCCCTTTATAAAATTTCCAGAACAAAATAAAATATTCTGAATTTAAACTTCTTTGAATAAAACAGACTGGATTTCGAAGAGTACTTACATCATGTATCAACATTTCCAAGTTAATTTAGTATGTGGAACCAAATCACATCATTTCCACAATAGTTACTGTTGCATCTGAAAAGATTTGTTCTCAGATTTTTTACCCAGAATAGAAAGTTGTATTCATGACTATGATATTCCAGATAGAAATATATTTTGTTTTTTTTTTATACCACATTTCTTTTATATATACAAATCAGGGTATCTTATACTTGCTTTTTACATTGTAAAAGCTGCATCTTAAAAGATAATGTGGGTACTCTTAACTTTGGGACTTTGCAAAGGCTGGTTCTTTTGGACAAGAGGTAGTGATGAGCTGGTAATTTTTAGCAAAAAGCTCTCCAGGAAAAAAAAAAAAAAGTCAACAACCACCTCCATTTGATGATTCCTAATAGTGTAAGTGTGAAACATGGAGGTAAGAACAGGTGTGTAAATCACCTCTTGCCAGTCCACGCCAGCCTCCTGCAGCAAACCATTGATGATGGGTTCCTTTATATTTGCTAAACATGCAGTATGGAGGCCATCAGTTATAAAAACCTTTGTTAATGGTAAAAATCGGTTTAACTGGGTAAGATGGACTAGTAAGTTGCTGTGGGCATAGACACCTGGGAAGGTTTCAACAGGACTTAGTAATTTTTCAGATAGATCATTCTGAGAAAATGCCTACGAATAAACTATCCATTATATGGTCTGACGAAAGAAATGGAAATAGAAAAAGTCAAAGAAGAAGTTTTTTTATTTATGTCATCTGTTATTCATAAAGAATCTGACTGTTCTGTTCTGAATGAGCTTTGAGCTGGATCGTTCAAAACAATCATCATTTGTATGATAGGACGCTAATATAATTCTGAGAAAGACGTCTTCCAGGGAAATATTTTATTAAAATGGTCGTAGCTAACATTTATTGTGGTAGCCTCTATTCTAAGAGATTCTCATGCATTATCTTACTGAAGCCTCACAACAACATTTTTTATTTCCCCCGCTCCCATTTTACAGGTGAGAAAACTGAACACAAACAATTGTAGTCACTTGTCCAAGTCGCCACACCTGCTAGCCGGGATCAACCCAGGCAGTCTGCCTCACGGGTTTGTGCTCTCAGTGACACACTCTTACAAGTCAGGTGTTGGTTTTGCTTTGTTTTGCTTGAAAGAAGCCTACTCATTACTATAGTTAGCTGGTCACTTTGAATGTTTCAAGTTCTGCTTTTAGGTCATTCAATCTATGCACAGTTCTTTCCACATATGTGCTTAAGAGCTACAGTGAAGCTATCATTGATTTTCAGAAGAGTAGACAGTCTGAAAACCATCTTAAGGTTAGGACAGTTCTGGGCTAGGTAATCTTTGGATTACATTAATAAGATGGAGATTAAACAGTAATGAGTTAAACTGTATCCTTGTCTTTAGTTAATTGAAATCACCCATCAAACTATAAATGTATATTCTTTCTATCCCTGCCTGGGATGGATATATATATATCACCTAAAATTCAACATATATACACACATATATATGTGAACATGGACATACACACACATGTGCAAATATATACATGATCTTTTTTAAAGAAGTAAAGAAATCTAAATTGAGGGAACATAAGAATAGGAAAAATAAAATGGAGCCAAGAATGTTGACAGGACACGGAAACCACATTTCAAGGTCTTATACTTTCTAGAGCTGCATTATGATTTTGGGTCTGAAACTTTTTAGGGCCAAAGCAGGGGAAGGAAATAATATGTGGTGCCTATGTTATTCCAATTGAAAATTATTTGTATACATTTATAATCACATAGTGATAACAACCTTACTGTTAACATCCAGAATTAATCCGCATCTAAGAATCTCCACCATCTCCCAGAGCACACACATCCCTTAGCAGAATTTTTCAACACCACACCATCAACTTCCATTTTAAGATCTTTTGGAATCCTTTTCATTATTGGGTGTATTTGTATACTCTCCTATCATTGTGTTTTTTGATTCCTGATTCCTTAGGAATCAATTGCTAAAACGTTAGCAATTATCTTAACTTTAGGGTCAATCGTCACTTGTTATTTGAACTTAACTGCAGGCTTTACATTTGGTTACAATTTTTTTCTTATATTATCTTCTTTCTTAAATTCAGTTTTTTAGTTTGTTATAGTACATTATTTTGTATTTTTTCAGAAAGGCTGTATGTGTTCAACTCATACTTTGCATATGATTATTTGTCCTGGTTTACATTTTTTAAAAATTTTTAAAATTTTCCTGGTTTTTAAAGGATGGTTTAATTTTTCATGTGAATTCTGATTGTCCCTGGTTAATTCAAAGTATTGTTCTGTTGTCCTCTGGTATCTGTTGTTACAGGTGAGAGGTCCAATGCTGTTTTAATTTTTCTTTCCACCTGGTTATACTCTTTTTCTTTCATAGTCTATTACAAGTTCCTACTTAATGTTGGAGGTTACTCATCTTAATACAGTATGTCTAGATGTTACTGCTTGCCCTACTGAAGAGACTTTGTTCATCTGGCAGAAATTTTGTCTTGCTGTTCTTGTTTCTGCTACTTATTTTATTTTTTCCTTCTATTGTTTTTACTTTAGCTTTCTTGAACACTTACTAGATGAATGGCAGAACTTTTAGATATATATATCTCATCTTTTCTCTCTTCCTTTTAATCTCTATTCTTGTCACTGAATTCTGATACTACCTTTTTTTTTTAAGATTTTATTTATTTATTTGACAGACAGAGATCAAAGTAGGCAGAGAGGCAGGCAGGGAGAGAGGGGGAAACAGGCTCCCCACTGAGCAGAGAGCCTGATGCGGGGCTTGATCCCAGGACCCTGGGATCATGACCTGAGCCAAAGGCAGAGGGTTTAATCCACTGAGCCACCCAGGCACCCCTCTGATACTGTCTTTTGGCTTATCCCTCCAGCTTACTATTTTAATCTGAGGTCTCGGTCATTCTGCAGTTCAGCCACATTTTAATAATCTTAATAATTTCCAAAAACTCTGCTTCTTTTTCATCACATCTTGTTTCAAAGTATTTTTTTTTAATTTGACATCTTTTCCTTTTGAGACTACCTATAGTTACAAACTGTGTTTTTCTAATGGTTCTTTCCAATTCCTGCATTTTTTCTTCTTTAGGAATTAGCTCTTTTGTGGAATATTGCAGGTTTTTAAATTTTTTTATTTTATTTTATTTTTTCAGTGTTCCAAGATTCATGGTTAATGCGCCACACCCAGTGCTCCATGCAATATGTGCCCTCCTTAATACCCACCACCAGGCTCACCCAACCCCCCACCTCCTCCCCTGAAAAACCCTCAGTTTGTTCCTCAGAGTCCACAGTCTCTCAGGCTTCGTCTCCCCCTCTGATTTCCCCCAATTCACTTTTCCTTTCTTTCTCAGCATGTCCTCCATGTTATTCCTTATGCTCCACAAGTGAGTGAAACCATATGATAACTGACTCTCTGCTTGACTTATTTCACTCAGCATAAACTCCTCCAGTCCTGTCCATGTTGAAACAGAAGTTGGGTATTCATCCTTTCTGATGGCTGAGTAATATTCCACTGTATATATGGACCACATCTTCTTTATCTGTTCGTCCGTTGAAGGGCATCTTGGTTCTTTCCACAGTTTGGCGATAGTGACCATTGCTGCTATGAACATTGGGGTATAGATGGCCCTTCTTTTCACTACATCTGCATCTTTGGGGTAAATACCCAGCAGTGCAATTGCAGGGTCATAGTGTAGCTCTATTTTTAATTTTTTGAGGAATCTCCACACAACATTGCAGTCTTAAAACAAGTGGTTGGCCTTCTCATGCAGTTGATATTTGGTTTCCTGCTCATGCTTGCTGGTGAGTCTGCTGTCGGAGGTTTTTAACTTGAAGACCACAGACCAATGCAGATAGAATTCAGGATGTTGTGACTTTGTCACTGATAGACACCACACATATTTCCACATCACAGTAGTTTGTAAGTGTGAATTATAATCATCACTGTTTTGAAACTTTGGCCGTGTTCAGCCTGCTGCTAGATCTTATCATTTTATGTGTTAATAAAGAAGCAAGTATATTTTTATAATTTAAAAACATTTTGACTCCTTAATTTCTCTTTCTTCTGTCTTGTTGTTGGTGTAGAGAAATGCAACTGATTTCTGTGCATTGATTTTATATCCTGACACTTTGCTGAATTCCTGCACAAGTTCTAGCAGTTTTGGAGTGGAGTCTTTTGGGTTTTCCACATATAGTATCATATCATCTGTGAAGAGTGATAGTTTGACTTCTTCTTTGCCAATTTGGATGCCTTTAATTTCCTTTTGTTGTCTGATTGCTGAGGCTAGGACTTCTAGTTCTATGCTGAATAGCAGTGGTGATAATGGACATCCCTGCCATGTTCCTGACCTTAGCGGAAAAGCTTTCAGTTTTTCTCCATTGAGAATGATATTTGTGGTGGGTTTTTCATAGATGGCTTTGATAATATTGAGGTACGTGCCCTCTATCCCTACACTTTGAAGAGTTTTGATCAGGAAGGGATGCTGTACTTTGTCAAATTTTATCAAGATCAAAAGCTTTTGCACAGCAAAGGAAACAGTTAACAAAACCAAAAGACAACTGACAGAATGGGAGAAGATATTTGCAAATGACATATCAGATAAAGGGCTAGTGTCCAAAATCTATAAAGAACTTAGCAAACTCAACACCCAAAGAACAAATAATCCAATCAAGAAATGGGCAGAGGACATGAACAGGCATTTCTGCAAAGAAGACATCCAGATGGCCAACAGACACGTGAAAAAGTGCTCCACATCACTCAGCATCAGGGAAATACAAATCAAAACCACAATGAGATATCACCTCACACCAGTCAGAATGGCTAAAATTAACAAGTCAGGAAAAGACAGATGCTGGCGAGGATGCGGAGAAAGGGGAACCCTCCTACACTGTTGGTGGGAATGCAAGCTGGTGCAACCACTCTGGAAAACAGTATGGAGGTTCCTCAAAATGTTGAAAATAGAACTATGACCCAGCAATTGCACTGCTGGGTATTTACCCTAAAGATACAAACGTAGTGATCCGAAGGGGCACGTGCACCCGAATGGTTATAGCAGCAATGTCTACAAGAGCCAAACTATGGAAAGAACCTAGATGTCCATCAACAGACGAATGGATAAAGAAGATGTGGTATATATACACAATGGAATACTATGCAGCCATCAAAAGAAATGAAATCTTGCCATTTGCGACGACGTGGATGGAACTAGAAGGTATCATGCTTAGCGAAATAAGTCAATTGGAGAAAGACAACTATCATATGATCTCCCTGATATGAGGGAGAGGAGATGCAACATGGGGGGTTAAGGGGGTAGGAGAAGAGTAAATGAAAAAGATGGGATTGGGAGGGAGACAAACCATAAGTGACTCTCAATCTCACAAAACAAACTGAGGGTTGATGGGGGGAGGGGGGTTGGGAGAAGGGGTGGGGTTATGGACATTGGGGAGGGTATGTGCTATGGTGAGTGCTGTGAAGTGTGTAAACCTGGCGATTCACAGACCTGTACCCCTGGGGATAAAAATATATGTTTATAAAAAATAAAATTTAAAAAAAATATATTTTGATACTTTCCTTTCAATGTAATTGGTTTCATTTATAATCGTATAAATTTTCAAAATATTATACATCTCAAAATATTATTCTGAGAAGGACTCCCTAGGCTTCGTCTGACAAGGAATCCATGTGCTATAAAGGAAGCTGAAACTCCCAGGCTAGGCCGATCACTGCTGCCTGCTGGGACACATTTCACCAGCCTGGGGAATGACACTTGTCCCCCACTAATTAGCCCATGAGCCCTGACTCTGTTGGCTGTGCAAAGAACTGGTATGACATAGGCAGGCTTGGGGGTAGGAGATACTTGTTTTCTTCTATGAGATCTCCTAACCCTTATGATAGCATAGCTAAGGGCACATACCTCTCCCACAGCCCATTCTACCCATCCTGGATGAGAACTCCCATCCTTATGGAAGACCAGTATTTGTGCTTTCTGCTTTGGGCAACAGCAAAGTGGCTCTGCGTGTGGAGCTGGGGTCAGCTGTTCTGTGCCCTTAATTACTTGTTCACTCAGGTCCGTTCCTCCTAGCCCCTGCTGTCTCTGATTCACGGGTTTAATCAAGGATTCTACTAGGTAACCTTAGATTTTCAGGAGAGTGTCTCCTTCATTTGTGTGGATTTAAGAGGGGTGTGTGTGTGTGTGTGTGTGTGTGTGTGTGTGTGTGTGTGTTTGTATCTTTTGGAATTTGCACTCAATCTGATTTCATCTGCCAGTTCATGGACACTGGTGATATCTTTCCTGGCACTTCAGGCTTACTGTGGATTTATTTTGACTTTTATGCTTTCTCGATTTGGGGGAGGTAGAACAGATGAACAGTTATATATAGTGGCTTTTTTGAACCAAAAGTCTTATCTTCTTTATGTTGGCCTAAGATAGGATTTAGAGTGTATAGCAATGGTCCTCAAACCTCAAACTGGCAGACCTCTTTTAAAGGAAAGCCAAAGTTTTTGCAGGATCCTAGCTAGAATTTACTGACTTAGCTTTAGAAACAGTGTTGTACCTTGAATCTTCACTGGGTTTGCACTTCCTTTTTTAAAACAAAACAAAACAAAACAAAACAAAACAAAACAAAGATATTTGAAAATTGGGCAGTGGTCATCCTATAGTTCTTTTCTCTGACCCAGCACACCTCTCATCCAGAGGTTTTAGTGGTCTCTGTAGTTAAAATCTTATTCTTTGCTGAGACACGGATATCAGACATTTATAACTGTTCTTTCTTGGGCTGCTGACTAGAAACAAATGTAGCAAAATCTTATGTGTGCTTTTATCCTGGTTACACTCTTGTTCTTCTGCAGTTACACTTCTTCTTCTTCTGTGTTGGAGACTTACCAGTACAGACCCAGGACAAATCCCACTTGCAGGGACTGCCGACGATAAAATTCTGTATGCTAGGTTTTTCCACATCAGAAAAATCCAAGTGTTGATACTGACATAAACATTCAGGGATATTTCAGTTTGCACCAAAATAACTTGTCATCACTCAAATTTAGAGATGGAAGTCATGGTTCCTGTCTATACTTTTAGCTTATTAAGTAAAGTTTTACTTCTTAAACTTATTTAATTTCATTTTAGAATTATCTCATAATGGAAATTCTTCATAATTTCAGTTTTTAAATCATATCAGAACTTTTTAAATAACGGAGAAGAATAATTTTGAGAGATAGAGAATTGAAAAAAATCATCCCACCTCCCCCAATTTTAAGTATAAAACTCAAAATCTCAAAAGATTAGTTCTATCTCAGGTTGGATCCCTAAATATGCAATACGACTGTGGGCAAGATACAGCGGAGGTTATTGCTTGGTGCGGTGGGGAAATGAGCATCGCCTCACAGAGCGTTGGGCGTGTCTAGAAAGGGCTGGGGGAAAGGTAAGTTCAGAATTTATTGAGGATTGTAAGTTTTGCTTAAATCTGATCTTTCAATGTGGGAAATTGATTAGGATCAGGCAAGCAGTCCAGAATTGGTAGAAAGATCAAGGGGAAGGTTTTGAAGCAAAGGATTCAAAGAATCCAGGGGCTATACCTGTCAGTTGGTGGTTTCCACGGAAGAAGTGGTGGGTCCTTGGGGAAATTCCTGTAGTGAACATTCATACCATTTCTTGGTTGGGTAGTAACGTTTAAAAAAGTGCTAATGAAGACAGAGGAAGAGAAAAATCACATGAATGTAGGCATTAAGATGTGGTTTCCTTCCTCAGCGCCCAAGTTGATATGTGGGTAGATGATTTTACTTCTCAAGATTCTCAAGATTTATCTGGGTTGTACAACCCTGCATTTGTTCTGCGGTCAGATCTTTTCGGGGTCCTTCTGATTCTCTACTCCTCAATTTCACCTAAAGCAGGAATACCAGTGGTGTACCTGGCACATTCTGAAGTCTTTGGATCATGGCATGAGACAGCATGATTCTCCAAAGCCCACGTCCAAGAGACAGAAAACCCAAGGTTCAGTCTGTCCCCTCACCAGCGTGGGCAGGGGCAGGACATGTGGGCTACCAGCCTCGCACAGTGTGACTTCGTAAACAGCAAGAGAGCTTCAGCTACGGAGAATCGAGGGCCTAGCGGTGGATAACATATAAGCAGTTTGTTTCCAGAGTGACCAGTGAGATTATCAGGATGGGATTAAAAACAAAGGCTCTTTAAGGGTGGCTCTCAATTATCTCTTCTCTCCCACAGACTTTGTCAAGGCCCCAGCTACAGCCCAAAAGAGCTGTCACAATGTCAGTAAGATGAGTAAGTCTCTCCTGTGACAGACAGTCTTTCTACTCTTCTTCTCCCTCCAAATACCTATCACCTTCCTACCTGTATATGTAAGATCCAAATGTCCATGTTATTACATTTTGCACTGAGACTCCTGTTAATGTACTGTCTTCTGTCTTTAAGGTACTTCCAAAGGTGCATGATAGCCAAAGTTCCAGAGCACCCAGCAGATTGTTTTGTGCCAAGGTACTGAATTGGGGGGAAAAAAAAAGAGGCTGAGTAAGAGGAAAAAAAATTTCAAAATCGTATTTCAGGGATGCTCAAAGGATCTCTCCGCTTTCAAAACTTTCAGAGCAAGATAGGGTCCTTTGTTTTCTGTAGCCTGGAGTTACTTTCCTGCCAACCACCCATCTAACCTCTGTCACTAGAAAGCTATGTGCTGGCAAACTGGCCTCCGCAGTTCAAGGTTGGAGAACCCCAGCCAACGCCCGAGGGCGGGACAGAACCCAGGCGCCAAGCAGTGTCCTTGGGCTGCTAATTTGCTGGACACACAGAGCCCTGTTCTGTAACCTCCCCCTAGGTTGTGGGTGAGTGGAACCCATTAACATTTAAAAATATTTGCAGAAATCAGAGGGGGAATAAGGTATTTCTGGAGGGCCAGTACTCAGTGCACTTTCGTGCGTGCCAAAGTTTGCTGGCACGGCTCAGGCTGTGATAGAGAACATCTGGGTGACTGCTGCTGTGGCGTATAGTGGGGCGGAGGGCAGGGAACAAAGGGGGCTTGTGAGAGCATGTTCGAGGGGGGAAATGCTCTGCGCAAAGGCGGCCTTACTTAATGCCTATCCCAGGCTCAGCTGGGGGAGGGGATTGAGGACAGGAATGGAAGGTTTTGCCCTTCTGTTGCCTCGGTGATGAATGCCCGAGACAGGAGCAGCACAGCACTAGGTAGTAGGGTGGCAGAGACTTTCGTTTCTGCTGCTAGACAGATATGTGCCTAAGTATGAAGACATGGCTGACAGCCATCACCCCTGTTAGCCTCTTCATGCTGTCCTTCTCTCGGAGCCAAGCTTCTCTTGGAGCTGGGGGCAAGGGAGCAGGAAGTAGATTGGAGAGGAGGGAGGATTGGTAGACCATTTCCAGTCCAGACAGTTTGTCCTTGTTTCCCCCATTGCCAGTCCCATCCGTATGGAAACAAGATAAAATGAGTCGCATATCATGAATAGGTATATTTCAAACACAGAAGTGCTTTTATTGACTGAAGGTTAAGGTCAGACTGTTGAAAATCTGCCATTCGTGAGTAGAATTTTGGATTGGATTCTGATTTATGCATGCCGCACCTTACTGAGCGTGCACGTCTATGCAAGAGAAATCCCTGTCTGGGCATTTATTAAGTCATGGAAGACACGAGTTGCTGATATATGATAGGAACCACTACAGCTCTTTATACGAGTGAAAGAACCACTATCCTCTTTACCGGTCATATACTAGTTTATATGTAAGCTGGCCTGGGTGTTCTAATAAGTGTGATGTATATACTTCATTTTCAGTCTTCCCTCTCTGTATGCTTTGTTCTCCAGGTCATTCTTACCTTAGTGCTCAGCTCTGAAAAATGAGTCCCACATTTTTAATATTGCGAAGAGCTTTCTGTCCTGTGGATTCATCTTAGAACCCAGACATAAAACTTAAAAGTGCTACAGGTTTTGTCATGGCAGGGATGTCAATACTGTTGGCCTAAGGATGCCAAGTTTCTGGAATCTTCACACTCCATTCATTTAACAATATTTATCAACTGTGTACTGCAGTGGACTCTAGGGTTATGATGTTCAACAAGATAGCCCCTCCTTTCCAGTGCTGGGAGCCCCAAATGATATACTTGATACTTCAAATAGTGAATTCTGGCTTGCTTGAAAATTGGTAGGCAAAAATTATTCAATTCCCCTAATTGCTCTGATGACTTTTATTTTATATTGATTTCTGCTATTTCAGATTGTTCACATTTTTAAACTTACACTGCTAAGGTTGCCTGCTCTGCTGTCCAAAGACAGCTACTAAATTAAGGCTAGTCCACGACTTTGAATTTTAGGTGATCTGTTAACTATGATATGTCTGTCTGTCTGCCTATATTTAGCCTAAAACAGATCACCTGGTGTCTTAAGAGGTTTGACTTTGGCAAAAAATAGTTTAAAAACTATTGTTAGTCCTAAGTTTGTTGAGAATTTGAGTTTACTTCAATTATTTGTGTTAAGAATTATACTCGCTACTCAGGGCTTCACATTTCTAATTGCTTTTTAGTATTTTAAGATTTTCTTTTACCCCTAAGATTTTCTAAGACGTGGCCCTTTCCCTCTCTTGCATTTTCCAAGCAATAGATCAGATCCATCAAATGGCAGGTTTATGACCAGTTGCTCCAGGAGAAACCATTTTTCAAACTAAAATCACTACAGATTACTTCAAATTCCTTCAGGTAGTCTCTCTCTGAAATATAATTATCATAAACTAAAACTCCCTTATCTCAGAAGTGATAGGCATCTTGTGTTATGTGGAAATAGAATCTATAACTCAAGCTACAAAACAATGATCTTGACCAATTTTTAGTCTGATGAAAACACCAGAAAGATGCATATTAACACTAAATTTTGCCTCCATCCTTGCACAACTCTGTATCTGTTGGTAAGAAACTGTACCCCAGGTGAGTAGCTCCACTTCCATTTGAGGTTAACTGACATTTGTATGCAGTCATTGCCTCTGGTATGTATTGGATGTTCAGATGTTAAATAGAACTTACATTCTTGAAATCAAGACATCTTAAGGATTGAGAAAATGGCTTATCGGTCTTAGTCATATCAGGGGTATAGAAGTTGACACCAAAATCCTGAAAATACTGTCAAATGTATCCGGCATATGTTAACTGAGAGTGAACCTACATATACGTGCTTGTTTCTCTGATCTCCAAATTGTTATGTCACTTTTGTGTTATATGGAGACTCAAACACCCCAAATGATTCATTAAGTTCCAAAGGAAATGTAGACATCATCATTTTAAACCAGAGAGTAATTTTTTTGAATTCATTATTCTGAAGCAAATAACTGAGTTTTGACTAGAACCTTTGGAGGGTCTACTGGGATTTTGTTTCCTTGACCAGACTAACTAAAGTGAGTCCTTTGGAATTAACCCTCCATTGAAGGGCAGTGCTAGTGGTATAGGTCCATGTTCTGATTTCTTCCTTCATCCGTATCCAGTCACCAACGGCCTCTAACATTTGGTGTCTATTTCCCTTTGTCCATCCAATTGGCTCATAGCGACCTGTTTTAGCTGGCAAGACGCTGAAATGATGAACACATCCAATGGTCAGTCTTACAAAAGCAATGGCTTATCTACATTGCCCAAGGTTCCACAGTTGGTTTTCAAAGAGGTCTTCTGAGTTTGATGTCAGGGACCCACTGCCCATGGAGAATCTCAGGCATTAAGGCCAACTTGCACAGTTGTTGGTTAGTCCAAAGCTGTCCACTGGGATAACACATGCGCATACAGCAGGAGAGTTTGGGGTTGCCCATCTGGACATGAGGGGGAGGATCGACCCGGCTGCTACAGATGATCCAAAAAGCTCTGTGTTTTTCGTGACTGATTTTATAACCCTATTTCATCCCATCCCTGGATGAGCTCAACTGTTTTGTCAGCCCTTCGTCTGCATAGTGGCCCTGCTCTGCTGCTTCAGCCAATGAACGTGGTCTTGAAGCACCCTTCAGGCAGGAGATGTGACTCGTTTATTGAGCTGCTCAGGCGTTTCTGTTATACAACTCCACAAACAACCTCACTGCTGTCTGAGATCTCAGCTTGAGCCCGTCCTTACTCTACTGCATTATCATTGCCCAGTCCCTGAGCAAGACCCGAAGTGTCATAACCCACGTAATAGTCACCCACAGCCCACTGTTGGCACAATTCTGTCACCTCTAGCATGCTTAGTCCCTCTTTAATGTGAGCTCAGCAGTTGTTCTGTTCATGTAAGCTCAAGTGTCAGCTGGAAATTTTGGCAATATAAACAGGCACTCATTACCACAAACTGTCATTAATAACAACCTTCCCTGAAACATTCGGAAATTCAGCAGCAGGTATGATATCGGAACTTGCCACGACTATGGTTGTTCAGTGCTATGCAAATCATCTTGAACTACTCACTATTGCCCAGAGAGAGATGATCTGTTTTTCTTTTGTGTAAAATATTATTCAACTCAAAAAAAAAAATCTAACCTTTATGAGGAGCCACACTGAAGAAGTAGGGTTGAAAACATGCTGAGCAGAAATCTCAGTGAGGCAGAGTGGCAGAGTGCGATCAGACTCCGACTGTAGGCAACAATGCCCCTGCTCTGACAGAAGAAAATGTGTGTCAGTGTTGTCTCATCTAAGCGAAAGGTCATTTTCAAAAGCAATGTATGAAACTTCGTATAAGACTGACAACTGTAAAAGTAATATTTGTTTTGCCATTTTCCTCTTTAAATGAGTGTGGGACTGGCGGTGTGAAGAGTGAATCCTCACCCGGGGATCTTGTTCCTCTGACTTAAGTTTATACCTAAGAGACCAGATAGCAACAAAGGTCAGACATAGTCACTGCAATAAAATCTCTGGTGGAACCCCTTGAGCTAGTAACCCAATGTTTATAATCTGATTTTTTGGGCTTCATTTACCACAGAGGAGATTAAAGGCTTTAATTCATCTCTTTCCTGTAGCATGCCTCACGGGGAGAGTATGTTGTCCCTCGTGATGTTTAAAGAGTTCTCCAGCTGCTGGGTTTCTAAAGGTGTTTCTCAACCTTTTTATAACCTCTGCCCCTCTTTGATAAAGAAAAATCTCATATTTCTCTGGAAATTATTTTATGCCCTGCCTGTTAATGGGGAAGACGGTAATGGGTGAGGAGGGGGGAGGGATGGTGGTTCCATTTGTTTTCTGTTTTCTGAGTTTCTTTACTGGCCACAAAGATTATATCAAACTTTCTCCTGCAGCTTTTGAAAAATCTTTTTGTTTACTTGTTTTTAGATACAGAAAGATATAATATTGAACACGTTTTATTCAGTCTATGTATGTTCCACACCTCAGTTCTATTACCCTTCTCTAAATATGCAAGACTCTAGCAACGTGCTCTGATAAATGGAAATAGTATTGTTCCTCAAAATGTCAAACTACAACTAAAATTTTGAAGCACAGGATATGTTTTTAGCCCCTCTGAGGATAAAAATATGAATCTGGTTTATACCTCAAAATTATAATCTATTTTTTTAGTTCTTTAACCAATGGTTTTAGTACAAGATAGACAACAACTAATTTCAGAGAACAATGAAAACACTATCGTGTCATTTTGCACTTAACCAGCCAAATGAAGGAATTCTTAGGGGACATCTTCAAACTGTTAGTAATCACCAACAAGTAATATTCTGATGAGTATTGTGCTTTTAGCTCTTTTTGTCTTTGTTGGTAAATTTTTCAGTTGTCTAATGAGAATACATCTAGATATCTTTTACCCGTATCAAATCATCTCCTCTTATTGGCAAAATCTACTTTTAGTCTAGTCCTGAATTTGATTTACAAGGTTACTAATAATCAGCCATTTTACTTAGAAAACTAGAAGATTTAAATGGAGCTTCTGCACTGGTCATGCTGTCTGACTTCCAATGATAGGACACTGCTCCTTTCCGTGTAGTCCACATAATCTTTTGTAAAATCTTTTGGTTACATCTGTGATCCCCTTAAGTAGCCACTTTTTTTTCTCGTTTTTTTTTTTTTTGTTTTTTTTTTTTGGCTATGAGCCAGAAACTGTTAGGCATTCATACCCCTGTGCCTCCCTAATCGCATAGCAGTCCATTAAGGTAGTCAGTGTTATCCCCATTTTCCTGATGAAGAAACTGAGATTCAGAGAGATTAAGTAACTTTCACAAGGTCAACCAGTTAGTAAGCGATAGAGCCAGAATTCAAACCCAGATCTGTCTGAGTCCAAAGCCTGTGGTCTGCAGTGTGACTGCATATAATTTTCAGATGTGATACATGACCCTTCTCCCAACATTCTTTGGGTCTTCACTGAATTACTTCTGGAGCCAGTTGCTTTATTTGATCTATCTTGTCTGAACTTTTGATAAATATCTCATACCACCTTGGACAATATGCAGGTCACTTGCCAACGTTCCCAGTCTTCTGGTTTCCTTTGAGGACCCTTAGCTAGACTATTGCTAAGCAAGTCCCTGTTGGTATAGTTTGCTCAGACCAAATGCTATGGATGTCTTCTTTTATCCTGTACAGTCATTTTTTTCCCCCTTGTGGAACTTCTCCTTTGAATTAGGAGAATAGGAATAGGGTAAAGTTTTTTCTAAACTTGAAAATTCAAGAAGTTGTCAATGGACATTAAAATACTGCTGTCTGTCCTGGGTTAGCAAAGTTTCCCCAAGACTACATTTCGACAATTCAGATTTCATGTGTGAGAGGCATTGATGTCACAAGATGTGAGAATGGTGACCATGCCCTGAGAGCACTTTTCCATCTCTGCAAATTGAGAAATATTCACAGGAATTTCGGAACCCAAGAAAGTATTGATGGCAGTAAAAGTTCTGTATATTAAAATACACTATTTGGAATTTCTTCAGTGAGGGCAACCAAATTTGAGGACCAACTTCATGTTTCTTAGATATCTTAATTCCTTGGCAACAACACCAGATCACTTGATAAAATTTGGCCCTGGAACTTTTTGATGATGAAGATAACTATCATTGCTATCCTCTAGAGCTGAAAAGTAAAATTACATGTGGCAATCTGGACCTTTTTTTTTGCTCACAGTACTGGCAGAAAGTTAGTTGAGTTTCACAAAATATACCCACTGAAATTCAACCATTTCTGAAATGAGAGAGGGTGTCATTTTCATGTACTGAATGATGAATGTCCTCTGGAAAAGATGCAGACAGAATAAAAAAATGTTAACCAAGAATCTGATACCCTAGTTAGCAGCAAAGTTTAAGAAAATTTCCCAAAGAAGACATAAAGATGGCCAACAGACATATGAAAAGATGCTCAACATCACTGATCATCAGGGAAATGCAAATAAAAACTACAGAGAGAGACCACCTCACACACATCAGAATGGCTAAAATCAACAACAGGTGTTGACGGGGACATGGAGAAAGGGAAACCCTCTTGTACTGTTGGTGGGAATGCAAAGTGGTATGGCCACTCTGGAAAACCATATGGAGGTTCCTCAAAAAGTTAAAATAGAGCCACCCTACCACCCAGCGATTATATTACTAGGTATTTACCAGGATGTAAAAATACTAATTCAAAGGGAGACATGCACCATGATGTTTACAGCTCCATTATCTATAAAAGCCAAATTATGGAAACAACCTAAGTGTCTGTCGACTGAAAGATGGATAAAGAAGATGCGAGATATTTATATTTTGTATATCTCACCAAAAAATGAAATCTTGCCATTTGCAACAACATGGATGGAGCTACAGAATATTATGCTAAGTGAAGTAAGTCAGAGAAAGACAAATGCTGTGTGATTTCCCTCATATGTGGAATTTAAGAAACAAGACAAACAAGCGAAGAAAAAGAAAAAGATTGAGAGAATCAAGAAACAGAGTCTTAACTATAGAGAATAAACTCATGGTTCCCAGAGGGGAGGTTGGTGAGGGGATGAGTGGAGTGAGTGATGGGGGTTAAGGAGTTCCCTTGCAGTGATGAGCTCCAGGTGCTGGGCTCGAGTTTTGAATCACTATATCGTACACCTGAAACTAATATTACACTGAATGTTAACTAACTGGAATTTAAATAAAAACTTTTAAAAAGATATTTAAGAAAATACAGGGACAAATAGAAACAATAAATTTTTAAAGGCCAGCATTTTAGGAATTCAAACATCTCATCCATGTTCTTCCACTTAAAACTAGGTAGTAAATGGAATGTCGGGTTGTATCAATGGAGTAATTCTATTTTTAGAAAGTTCAAATACTAAGCTTAAATTGAATTATAAGTTTAAACTGAAATATTTAATGTAATTTTGCTCATAAATGCTAATGATATTTTTAAGTAGATGTCAATTATATGGAATTATTAAGTAACTGTCTGAGTGATTCTGTATAAATTTCTAAATTACACTTATCTTGTTTGTTAACATAGGAAAGGTTAGTTTCAGGAAGGATTTTCCCTATAGAAATTGGGAACAAAGGAATAAGGAAAATAAGTTTAATACTAACTAGAAGTTATTTGTTCATTTCTGACATTTGGAAATGTAACCAAAATTATTTTTTCCAACCAACTCTATATTTCTAAATTCTTCCCAGATCTAAGACTATGTTGCAGAGGGACATTGCTTTTTCCAAAGGGTATATTTATTATTTTGAAAATATAATATAGGCTCCTAGAAGAAGCCCTACTAGGTGGCTTCCCTGTTATATACAATCTTAAGTTATTTTGACTCTATTATAAGGAAGTATTTAGGTTCATTTCAGTGTTATTTATGTATGTTAGGACCTGGGAAAGATACAAAGTTAATTCCCATCCTTAAGCTCCCAGGAGATGCCATCTGGTTGGAATTCTTCATTTGTGAATAGTCCTATTTGCCTTTTACAATGAATGCTTCATGCTTCATCCTCATTTTATTCTAATAATTCTGTGTAACAGGACAGATGAGAAAACTCAGCACAGAGAACTTGTAGAATCATTTTATTATATAATAGTTGTTATGGGAATCAACCCTAGACCAGAGTCTTCTGATCCAAACCAGAAGACAGAAATCCAAAGCAGGAGTCTGGAGGACGGAGTCTAGTCCTGGTTGTCCGGTTACCAGCTGTGCAGCTGTGGGTCAGTCACTAACCTCCGGGCCTTCGCTTTCCCATACCGTGTGACAACTGGGGTGGAAAGGTGACCTCTAATCCTCCTTCTAGCTCTGCACCTCCCAGGCGGTTTTCCCTAAGGAAAGTAACGTGACAACCCAGAACAAAGACATGCTGTTTAGAGGCGTAGTTTCCTCCTCAACTCTCTTTTCCTGGGTTCCTAGTCTCATTTCTTTCTGTGAATCCAGCTACAACTGAGTTTTTCTGAAGATGTGCCATTTCTCCTTCCTTCCCAATGCACTTCACTATAGGTCCGCGCTTCTGGCATCTTCTTTAGCGACCTGCTGCTGTGCTCCCCATCCCAGGGCCTCTTTCTCACAAGCGCATCCGGCTTCTCGGAAGGCACGGAAAGCTCTCTTTGCATTGGAAAACCCTGAGTTCTCTCCGGCCATAGCACTGGCTCTCACAGGACTCATCGTAAGGCTTTAACATCGCTTCCACCTCATCTCCCATGACCTCATTAAGACTCTCCAGTTGTACCAGCCATGGAGCGTTGGGAATTTGAGGCATATCAGGTTTAAGACTAAGGAAATAGGGTCCGCTCTCGAGTTAAGACTTCTTTCCAACACTGTTCATACCATCTCCCACCATCATTTGTCAATTTTTCTTAACCTGCTTAGCCGAATGTGCCAAAGTCCCTGACCTAGGGACCTAGGGACCGTCAGCCTCAGCTGTCACCGCTGAGCGGCGTAACGGGTGTCCCCCAGCCCATCCTGGCCTCACAGTCCCTCCCTGCCGCATCGGCTGCGCGGTGGACTTGCGGCGGGTGGAAGAAAGTTAAAATTTAACATTTGCGCCAAAGGCCGCAAGTTTACGGGGTGGCCAGGGGCGTTGCTCAGGAGCAAGCGAGCTTTCTACGAAGGTTGTGTCTCCTGCACCGCCTGTTAACGACGACGCCGGGGCGCAGCTCAGCCGCTCGCCTGTCCAGCACCTCGGGCAGGTCCGCGGGCTCCCAGCCGGCTCGTGCGGTGTCGGTGATGCCCAAGCCGGACTCCCGGGCTGCCTGCGGAGTTGAGGGAAGGAGGCGGCCGGTGCGGCCGGTGCGGCTGTCTGCAGGCCAGGCTCGGTCTGTGTTTTCTTCTCAATGTGCCCTGAACGTCCAGGGAGGTGTCTGTGTCCGCGAGGGCCGGTTCCATCTGCTTCGAGAAGCAAACTGCAGAGCACGTGCCCCAGTTTCTGCTGTGAACTTGGAAAGTTCCGGGAACTCCTCGGCCGCTGCCTAGTGTGCGCGTCGTCCCCGGCCCCGACGTGGTGCCCACGCGCGTCTGCACGGGGGCGAGTCCTCCGTGTCGGCGGTGGCCGGTCCCCCGCGGTCGCATGCAGGCGCGCTGTCTCGACGCCCCGAGGCGGTGGCGGGGTGGGGGGAGCTGGGACGACCCGCGCGGGCACGACCGCGGACGCGGGGCCGGGTGTGCGCGCGTGAGCCACGCTGGTGCGCGCGGGTGGACGGGCCGCGGCTGCGGAAACAAAACCTGCCCAGGACCCACTGCAGGTCCCGCGTTAGGCCCGTCGGCGCGTCGGGCCCCAGGAAGCCTTCCGGCCGCTCTGTTCTTCGACGCCTTCTTCTGGGAGACGTTTCCTGCGGCGTCCGCCGGCCTCCGCCTCAAGGTGACCTTGGCAGCGCGGCCGACGCGCACGGTGCGGTGAAACGGCCCCGACGTCCGCGCTCTCCGGGCCCAACGAGTGGCCGCGCTGCGGGCGCCGCGCGTCGTCCCTGGTGAGCAGCGCTACAGGGGCCGCGCGCAGACCTGTCCCTCGGCTCTGTGCGACGCGTTCGAAGGCGCCAATTTTGTTTTCTACAGTAGAGGCCGCGTCGCAAGTCAGAAAGAATCTGAACTTCCGAGCCAGACCCGGTCTCGAATCAACGTCACTGCTCTGTTGTCCTTAATTAAGTACTCAAAGGTGAGCCTCGGCGATTTTGATGGAAATCGGGCATCGGAATGTCCAACCCCATAAGGCTTTCTGAGAAGCGCCCACAGGCCCCGTGTGTTACATTCCCTTGTGTCTTGCCCGAAGCCTAGAGCCCCCAGAGACACAAGAAGCGTTCTGTATCCTCGTGTTCTTCGACCTACAATATCCCAATGATCCAAAGTCTGACCCCTTCCTTTCAGAAGAAGTTGGTTCCTTCTCAATAATGGCAGCTTGACAAGGGCATGGGATACCTTGGTGATGGCCGGGCTTCATATGACCTAAGATATTCACAGACCAGAGTCAGGAAGTCAACCATTCAGGAAGCTCTAAAAAGGATGTCATTTCTGCGTAGACTTGTTGAATGAATGAGCTCGTTCACTCAACAAATAATTCTGGCGTACTCACTATATGCCTGCCAATTGTGCCATCTAGGGGATGGCAAACATTTTTAAATTAAATTTTAAACATACAACTAAATGAAGTGTAGTGAAGAAAAGACATAAAAGCTGAGATCCTGAGTTCCTTTCCAAATCTAAGCTACATGATTCAATGTCTAAATTTCCAGAAAAGTGGAAAATTATTCACCAAATTGAAAATGTGGAAGTGGAAATTTCAAGATCCTTTGTAAATTTGTTCAACCCTGCTTATTTAATCTTAGGTTCTGTTCCTTCCTGACTGCCCATCTAGTCCGAGTGTCTTGGCAGTCCACTCAGCGTCCCTGTTCCATGTAGATGTGATTCCCTCTACCTGGAACTTTTTCATATCACTACTTAAAACGCTCTTAATCCTGCCCAGGTTGCACAATTTCACAACAAGCTAGTGAGACTAAATGACCTCTAAGATTTCTCAGGTTTAAGATATTTTGATTTCTCTAACCCTGCTCATGAAGGAAGAGACGACACTGTGCTCCCCACCTTTTTACTTCTGAATTGTATTTTCTGTGGTCGGTTGTCATGATGAACTGTTTTTAGCTTTTCTCGTATCAGAGCTCCCAACAGGAGAAGCTGGAATGTAGGGCATGCATTACATGAAAAGTGAAATGTTTTGAAAGGGCTTTGAAGTGTTGAATAGGAATATTGTATTAAGAACACCCCACCAAATGGAAGAAGCCTGGAGACTGGACAAGCTGTGGATGTGCAGATGGTATCACTAACCATCAGTCAAGCAGAGAACACAGCCCGCGTGTACAGATCGATACGTCATGTCTTTACACGTCGGGATGTACCAAGAGGTTGTCAGCAGTTGTTATCTCTGTGTGTCCTGCTTCCAAGGAGAAGAGTCAAATTGCCCGTGTTACACGCCGAGGAGTTTCAGTTTTGTCTGTACCAATACGAATGAATTTACTTACTATGTCTCCTGGGAGAGAGGATGCTTCCACAAATGCAAATTGCCATAAAATGGTAGGTTTGTTTGTGGATGAGCTGGGGGGCAGGGGAGGGGCAGAAAGGAAGATGCTCTAGCTTTACCATCCTTTTACAAATCTCGTTTATCCTAAAATCAGACAATCTACAAACTGTAATAATCCAGCGTGCTCCATACTGCCCCGCAACACTTACATTTAGAATGTGGGCAAAGAGCTCTCCCCCAGTCAACACGAATGTTAAAGAATAGCAGAGAGCCTTTTAGGTAGGTATGACCATGAGTCAGCCAGCCATTTGAAATATTACAGAGAGGTGTTATTTCTCAGAGATAAGGAACAAAGAGGTCTTAATATCCGGCTCAGCTAGGGCAGGAAATTGCCTACTTCCTGAGCCAGAGTGGTAGAGGCTGTGGGATGGGAGCCAGATATTAGAGGGAGGAGGCAAAGTACGCACTGGAGGCCTCGGTATTTTATCGTCGGGCACATGGGCTTTGTATCAGAATGTTAGGAACCCATTTTGCACAGAAAGATGCTTGGCAAAGAATTAATTACACTAAAGCATTTTTACAAATGTCATAGACAGACATTAATTTTCACAGGTGGATACTCGCTCTCAGATGTTTATGCTTTCACCCCTGAACCTCCACGGTCCATGGTACGTGACAACGTTTTAATTTTAAAGTCCATTAATTATCCTGTTAATTCTAAATTCCAGTATAAAAGTGTAAAGTACCAGGCTGACCTTACATCCCTAGTCCTAGTTACATACACGTGTTTTTATAGACCTTCTATCCAACCCCAATGACACTAACTAGTTTGCAAAGCACTTAACCCCTCCATCTTTCTTGTCCTCATTTGTAAATCCAGGTGTTGAACTAGATGATCTCAAAGGTTTGGGTTCTCCAGAAAAGTGGCAAAAATCCCTCAAGTATAAGGCTCTATGGGGGAAAAGGGAAATCCTAGGATCCTAAATACTGAACTTGAACCTCTGCATGTCCAATTATTAATGTGTGACATTGAGAACATACTTTAATCTCCTCAAGCTAGTTTTAACATTTGGAACTGGAATAAAACCTGAGTTTTATGGTTGTTATAAAATTAAATGACATGGGGCATTAAAGTGTCTGGCAGATAGGTATTTAAGCTGTTCCTTTTCCCTCCCTTCTCTTCTTCCAGCATGATGTAGATTTAATAGAATTTACTAACATTTATTAGAGAAAAGCCCAGGTTCGGATGGTAAAGTTGAAAGAAAACAAGCAAAAGATTAATTTTACAGGAGCATCTGAGGATGGGTTGAACCTTGACAAGGAAAAATAAGGAGGAAGGACAGCTTCCACAGGGAAGAATATGATCGAAAGTGTGGTGGTTGGGAAAAAATGGTGTGTGTGGAGGACGGTAAGAGTCTGGAACTGCTGAAATGTGGACTAAAGTGGCCAGAGTTCAGATACATATATTTTATGTGTTCCTTCCAATCTATCAGTTAATTTTTACTTAAATGTTCATATATCACATGCAATATCCTTTATCCCTTTTTTTCCTTTAAAAACACATCTTGTGCTGGCAAACTGAACATAATAATAAAAAAAAATTTTAATTAAAAAAATCTTGAAGAACATCCCCTATCTGTACATAAAACTCTTCCTTTATCTACTAGTTATCATATATGAGTATATGTGTAATGCTCCCGTTGTACGAGGAGTTCTCTATGTGAAGTGTGCAGGTGGCTACCATATTCTGCTTTTCCAGACACACTTGCAATGAGGAATCTCGTATATAAATATCCCTTTACTACATGCGTGAGTAAATCTCTAGGACAGAGTCCTAAATGGGGAATTGCCAGTTAAAGGGTATGTGTTTTTGTGATTTTGGTTATTATGGTCAAAATACCCTATGAATGGGTTTTATTGATTTCAGTGCACGTAGCCTCTTTACAAGGGTGTTTCCCTGAACGCCAGCCAAAACACAAGTATCACACTTTCTGAATGTTGCCAATCTTTTAGACTAAAAAATTCTATTATAATGTGCTTTAAAGTGGCAATTCTAGACCATTTTGTCATGTATTTGAGAGCTGTCTATATTTCCTTTTCTGTGATCTGTCTCTTCAGTCTACGCTCATTAGGCTAACAGATTGTTGGATTTTTCCTTATTAATTAGTAGGAATTCTTTATACATTAGAGAAATTAGAGTTTTATATCTTATGCAAACAATTTTTCTCAATTTTTTGTTTGACCCTGACTTTGATTATTGTGATTCTTGCTATTCAAAATATTAAGTAAATTTCATATAGTCAAATTTATCAATTTTGTGTAGCTTCTGGATTTCATTTGTACTTAAACTTTTCACACTTAAGGGAGTAAAATTTTTTTCATGGTTTCTCCTACTACTTTCATGATTTTATTTCTTACACTCAAATTTTTGACGAATTTTAAATTTATTCTGGTGAGAGTTATGAATCCAAATTTGTATTTTTCAGGTGGCTATCCAGATTTCCATCACAAATTATTATAGAATTCATATTTTCAATGCCATTTTGAAATGTTTCTTGGATCTTGTACGTATTTGGATCTACTTCTGGATTTTCTTTTTTCTTTTATAGGCCTGCCTGCCTATTCATGTGCAAATAGCAAATTTTAAATTTTTATTAGGTTTATAAAACCCGGTAGAAGTAGTTTCTTTCTCTCGCTTCAATTTTTCAGAAAATTCTGGCCATTTTTATTTGTTTATTTTTCTAGATGATCTTTAGAGTCAGCCTAGTCCCACACCTACCCTCTAGAACAAATGCATCAAATTTATGAGTTAGCTTAGGTGACTTTGACTTTTTAAATATTTTTGGATATTCCTTTCCAAGCACATTCTTTACCTTTCTTTATGTGTAAGTGTGCATATGTGGATGTGTGTGTGTATATATGTATGTGAATGTGTGTCTGAGTGTGTTTTGTGATTCTCAAGAGAATTTTTAAGCTTTCTTCACATTGATCCTATTTTTTTCTAGTTAAGCACATTCCTAGGATTTGGGGCTGTTATTACTTTGTTAAGTGGGATCTTTTCTCCTATAGGTTTTCTAAGTGGGATTTGTTTGTATGTGTAGGGTCCAACAATGTATGTTAATTTTTTTTACCCAGACACCTTACAGAGTTATATTATTTTAAATTAATTCCCTTGTTTTTCCAATTGTACAATCATATCATCCGCAAATGATGATAATTTTACTTTCTATCCTTTTTATACCCTAGATTATTTTTCTTATTTAATGGTGTTGGCTAATACCTCTAGGACAATGTGAAGTGGAAGGCAGTGGTAATAAACATTTATGTCTTATCTGTAACTTAAAAAAAATTTCCCCAGGGGGAGGAGTCAAGATGGCGGAGAAGTAGCAGCTGAGACTACCTCAGGTAGCAGGAGATCAGCTAGATAGCTTATCTAAAGATTGCAAACACCTACAAATCCAATGGGAGATTGAAGAGAAGAACAGCAACTCTAGAAACAGAAAATCAACCACTTTCTGAAAGGTAGGACTGGCGGAGAAGTGAATCCAAAGCGACGGGAAGATAGACCGCGGGGGGAGGGGCTGACTCTCAGCAAGCGGTGGAGCAACGGAGCACAAAATCGGGACTTTTAAAAGTCTGTTCCGCTGAGGGACATCGCTCCAGAGGCTTAACCGGGGCGAAGCCCAGGCGGGGTCAGCGCGGCCTCAGGTCCCGCAGGGTCTCAGAAGGATCGGGGGTGTCTGAGTGTCGCAGAGCTTACAGGTATTAGAACGGGGAAGCCGGCTACAGAGACAGAGCCGAGGAGTGACTCTCAGCTCGGGGTTACCTTGAACCGGTCGCAGGCTCGGTCAGCTCGGAGCGCGGCCGGAGGCAGGGTGACGGGAGTCATTGGGTGCTGTTCTCTGAGGGCACACCGAGGAGTGGGGCCCCGGGCTCTCGGCTCCTCCGGGCCGGACACCGGGAGGCCGCCATCTTCATCCCCGCCCTCCGGACTCTATGGAAAGCGCTCAGGGAACAAAAGCTCCCGAAAGCAAACCCGATCGGATTACTCAGCCCGGCCCCGGGTAAGGGTGGTGCAACTCCGCCGGGGCAAAGACGCTTGAGAATCACTACAACAGGCCCCTCCCCCAGAAGATCAACTAGAAGCCCAGCCAGGACCAAGTTCACCTACCAAGGACTGCAGTTTCAATACCAAGGAGAGCAGCGGAATTCCAGAGGAGGAGAAAGCAAAGCACGGAACTCATGGCTTTCTCCCCATGATTCTTTAGCCTTGCAGTTAATTTAATTTTTTTTTCTTTTCCGATTTTTTTTTCTCTTCTTCTGCTAATTTTTTTTAACTTTTACCCTTTTCTTTTTTAATGTTTTTTAACTAGTTTATCTAATATATTTTTTTTCCTTTTTATATTTTTTCTTTATTGGTTTTCTTTTTTTAATTGTTTCTTTCTTTCTTTCTTTTTTTTTCCTTTCTGAACCTTTTTATCCCCTTTCTCCCCCCTCACGATTTGGGATCTCTTCTGATTTGGCTAAAGCATATTTTCCTGGGGTTGTTGCCACCCTTTTAGTATTTTACTTGCTCCTTCATATACTCTTATCTGGACAAAATGACTAGGCAGAAAAATTCACCACAAAAAAAAGAACAAGAGGCAGTACCAAAGGCTAGAGACCTAATCAATACAGACATTGGTAATATGTCAGATCTAGAGTTCAGAATGACGATTCTCAAGGTTCTAGCCGGGCTCGAAAAAGGCATGGAAGATATTAGAGAAACCCTCTCGGGAGATATAAAAGCCCTTTCTGGAGAAATAAAAGAACTAAAATCTAACCAAGTTGAAATCAAAAAAGCTATTAATGAGGTGCAATCAAAAATGGAGGCTCTCACTGCTAGGATAAATGAGGCAGAAGAAAGAATTAGCAATATAGAAGACCAAATGACAGAGAATAAAGAAGCTGAGCAAAAGAGGGACAAACAGCTACTGGACCACGAGGGGAGAATTCGAGAGATGAGTGACACCATAAGACGAAACAACATTAGAATAATTGGGATTCCAGGAGAAGAAAAAAGAGAGAGAGGAGCAGAAGGTATATTGGAGAGAATTTCCCCAATATGGCAAAGGGAACAAGCATCAAAATCCAGGAGGTTCAGAGAACCCCCCTCAAAATCAATAAGAATAGGTCCACACCCCGTCACCTAATAGTAAAATTTACAAGTCTTAGTGACAAAGAGAAGATCCTGAAAGCAGCCCGGGAAAAGAAGTCTGTAACATACAATGGTAAAAATATTAGATTGGCAGCAGACTTATCCACAGAGACCTGGCAGGCCAGAAAGAGCTGGCATGATATATTCAGAGCACTAAACGAGAAAAACATGCAGCCAAGAATACTATATCCAGCTAGGCTATCATTGAAAATAGAAGGAGAGATTAAAAGCTTCCAGGACAAACAAAAACTGAAAGAATTTGCAAACACCAAACCAGCTCTACAGGAAATATTGAAAGGGGTCCTCTAAGCAAAGAGAGACCCTAAAAGTAGTAGATCAGAAAGGAACAGAGACAATATACAATAACAGTCACCTTACAGGCAATACAATGGCACTAAATTCATATCTCTCAATACTTACCCTGAATGTTAATGGGCTAAATGCCCCAATCAAAAGACACAGGGTATCAGAATGGATAAAAAAACAAAACCCATCTATATGTTGCCTACAAGAAACTCATCTTAAACCTGAAGACACCTCCAGATTTAAAGTGAGGGGGTGGAAAAGAATTTACCATGCTAATGGACATCAGAAAAAAGCAGGAGTGGCAATCCTTATATCAGATCAATTAGATTTTAAGCCAAAGACTATAATAAGAGATGAGGAAGGACACTATATCATACTCAAAGGAACTGTCCAACAAGAAGATCTAACAATTTTAAATATCTATGCCCCTAACATGGGAGCAGCCAACTATATAAACCAATTAATAACAAAATCAAAGAAACACATCAACAATAATACAATAATAGTAGGGGACTTTAACACTCCCCTCACTGAAATGGACAGATCATCCAAGCAAAAGATCAACAAGGAAATAAAGGCCTTAAATGACACACTGGACCAGATGGACATCACAGATATATTCAGAACATTYCATCCCAAAGCAACAGAATACACATTCTTCTCTAGTGCACATGGAACATTCTCCAGAATAGATCACATCCTCGGTCCTAAATCAGGTCTCAACTGGTATCAAAAGATTGGGATCATTCCCTGCATATTTTCAGACCACAATGCTCTGAAGCTAGAACTCAATCACAAGAGGAAATTTGGAAAGAACCCAAATACATGGAGACTAAACAGCATCCTTCTAAAGAATGAATGGGTCAACCAGGAAATTAAAGAAGAATTGAAAAAATTTATGGAAACAAATGATAATGAAAACACAACGGTTCAGAATCTGTGGGACACAACAAAGGCAGTCCTGAGAGGAAAATATATAGCGGTACAAGCCTTTCTCAAGAAACAAGAAAGGTCTCAGGTACACAACCTAACCCTACACCTAAAGGAGCTGGAGAAAGAACAAGAAAGAAACCCTAAACCCAGCAGGAGAAGAGAAATCATAAAGATCAGAGCAGAAATCAATGCAATAGAAACCAAAAAAACAATAGAACAAATCAACAAAACTAGGAGCTGGTTCTTTGAAAGAATTAATAAGATTGATAAACCCCTGGCCAGACTTATCAAAAAGAAAAGAGAAAGGACCCAAATAAATAAAATCATGAATGAAAGAGGAGAGATCACAACTAACACCAAAGAAATACAGACAATTATAAGAACATACTAGGAGCAACTCTATGCCAACAAATTTGACAATCTGGAAGAAATGGATGCATTCCTAGAGACATATAAACTACCACAACTGAACCAGGAAGAAATAGCCTGAACAGACCCATAACCAGTAAGGAGATTGAAACAGTCATCAAAAATCTCCAAACAAACAAAAGCCCAGGGCCAGATGGCTTCCCGGGGGAATTCTACCAAACATTTAAAGAAGAACTAATTCCTATTCTCCTGAAACTGTTCCAAAAAATAGAAATGGAAGGGAAACTTCCAAACTCATTTTATGAGGCCAGCATCACCTTGATCCCAAAACCAGACAAGGATCCCATCAAGAAAGAGAACTACAGACCAATATCCTGGATGAACACCAATGCAAAAATTCTCACCAAAATACTAGCCAATAAGATTCAACAGTACACTAAAAGGATTATTCACCACGACCAAGTGGGATTTATTCCAGGGCTGCAAGGTTGGTTCAATATCTGCAAATCAATCAATGTGATACAACACATTAATAAAAGAAAGAACAAGAACCATATGATACTCTCAATAGATGCTGAAAAAGCATTTGATAAAGTACAGCATCCCTTCCTGATCAAAACTCTTCAAAGTGTAGGGATAGAGGGCACATACCTCAATATTATCAAAGCCATCTATGAAAAACCCACCGCAAATATCATTCTCAATGGAGAAAAACTGAAAGCTTTTCCGCTAAGGTCAGGAACACGGCAGGGATGTCCGTTATCACCACTGCTATTCAACATAGTACTAGAAGGCCTAGCCTCAGCAATCAGACAACAAAAGGAAATTAAAGGCATCCAAGTTGGCAAAGAAGAAGTCAAATTATCACTCTTCACAGATGATATGATACTATATGTGGAAAACCCAAAAGACTCCACTCCAAAACTGCTAGAACTTGTACAGGAATTCAGTAAAGTGTCAGGATATAAAATCAATGCACAGAAATCAGTCGCATTTCTATACACCAATAACAAGACAGAAGAAAGAGAAATTAAGGAGTCAATCCCATTTACAATTGCACCCAAAACTATAAGATACCTAGGAATAAACCTAACCAAAGAGACTAAGAATCTACACACAGAAAACCATAAAGTACTCATGAAAGAAATTGAGGATGACACAAAGAAATGGAAAAATGATCCATGCTCCTGGATTGGAAGAATAAATATTGTGAAAATGTCTATGCTACCTAAAGCAATCTACACATTTAATGCAATTCCTATCAAAGTACCATCCATTTTTTTCAAAGAAATGGAACAAATAATCCTAAAATTTATATGGAACCAGAAAAGACCTCGAATAGCCAAAGGAACATTGAAAAAGAAAGCCAAAGTTGGTGGCATCACAATTCCAGACTTCAAGTTCTATTACAAAGCTGTCATCATCAAGACAACATGGTACTGGCACAAAAACAGACACATAGATCAATGGAACAGAATAGAGAGCCCAGAAATAGGCCCTCAACTCTATGGTCAACTCATCTTCGACAAAGCAGGAAAGTATGTCCAATGGAAAAAAGACAGCCTCTTCAATGAATGGTGTTGGGAAAATTGGACAGCCACATGCAGAAAAATGAAATTGGATCATTTCCTTACACCACACATGAAAATAGACTCAAAATGGATGAAGGACCTCAATGTGAGAAAGGAATCCATCAAAATCCTTGAGGAGAACACAGGCAGCAACCTCTTCGACCTCAGCCGCAGCAACTTCTTCCTAGGAACATCGCCAAAGGCAAGGGAAGGAAGGGCAAAAATGAACTATTGGGATTTTATCAAGATCAAAAGCTTTTGCACAGCAAAGGAAACAGTTAACAAAACCAAAAGACAACTGACAGAATGGGAGAAGATATTTGCAAATGACATATCAGATAAAGGGCTAGTGTCCAAAATCTATAAAGAACTTATCAAACTCAACACCCAAAGAACAAATAATCCAATCAAGAAATGGGCAGAGGACATGAACAGACATTTCTGCAAAGAAGACATCCAGATGGCCAACAGACACGTGAAAAAGTGCTCCACATCACTCGGCATCAGGGAAATACAAATCAAAACCACAATGAGATATCACCTCACACCAGTCAGAATGGCTAAAATTAACAAGTCAGGAAATGACAGATGCTGGCGAGGATGCGGAGAAAGGGGAACCCTCCTACACTGTTGGTGGGAATGCAAGCTGGTGCAACCACTCTGGAGAACAGCATGGAGGTTCCTCAAAATGTTGAAAATAGAACTACCCTATGACCCAGCAATTGCACTGCTGGGTATTTACCCTAAAGATACAAACGTAGTGATCCGAAGGGGCACGTGCACCCGAATGGTTATAGCAGCAATGTCTACAAGAGCCAAACTATGGAAAGAACCTAGATGTCCATCAACAGACGAATGGATAAAGAAGATGTGGTATATATACACAATGGAATACTATGCAGCCATCAAAAGAAATGAAATCTTGCCATTTGCGACGACGTGGATGGAACTAGAGGGTATCATGCTTAGCGAAATAAGTCAATTGGAGAAAGACAAGTATCACATGATCTCCCTGATATGAGGGAGAGGAGATGCAACATGGGGGGTTAAGGGGGTAGGAGAAGAGTAAATGAAAAAGATGGGATTGGGAGGGAGACAAACCATAAGTGACTCTCAATTTCACAAAACAAACTGAGGGTTGATGGGGGGAGGGGGGTTGGGAGAGGGGGTGGGGTTATGGACATTGGGTAGGGTATGTGCTATGGTGAGTGCTGTGAAGTGTGTAAACCTGGTGATTCACAGACCTGTACCTCTGGGGATAAAAATACATGTTTATAAAAAATAAAATTAAAAAAAAAATTTCCCCGGAACAGTTTAAATGTCATTGGAATTTTCAATTTCTTTAAATTAACATATAATGTATTATTTGCCCCAGGGCTACAGGTCTGCGGATCATCAAGCTTACATATTTCAGAGCACTCACCATAGCACATACCCTCCCCAATGTCCATCACCCAGCCACCCCATCCCTCCCACCCCCAGCAACCCTCAGTTTGTTTCCTGAGATTGAGAGTCTCTTATGGTTTGGCTCCCTCCCGACCCCATCTTGTTTTGGAATTTTTCAATTGTTTTAAGATTTGGTAGACATATCCCATTAAGTCAGATAATGTCTGAGATATATGCTTCCTTGCATTAAAAAATATAACTATCTGGGGCACCTGGGTGGCTCAGTGGGTTAAAGCCTCTGCCTTTGGCTCGGGTCGTGATCCCAGGGTTCTGGGATCGAGCCCCGAATCGGGCTCTCTGCTCAGCAGGGAGCCTGCTTCCTCCTCTCTCTCTCTCTGCCTGCCTCTCTGCCTACTTGTGATCTCTCTCAAATGAATAAATAAAATCTTTAAAAAATATATATATATATAACTATCATTTTAATTTTATTAAAAGCTTTTAAAATCAAGAACACATAAACAGAGAACAGGAAGAAAATAGATCATGTAGTATGATATGTTTTAGTAGAAGCAGTAAGAACAGAAAACATGACATAAATGACAGAATTAAGACCAATCAAGACTGGTTTCCACAAATGTAAGTGGATAAATTACCTACCAGGAAAAAAACCAAACACTTTTGGTCAAAACAAAAAGCCCTACTCTATGTTTTGTATGACTTATGCTGAAAATAGGTGTCTTGGAAGAGCTCAAATGAATAGCTAATTTTTTTTTAATATTTTATTTATTTATTTGACAGAGAGAGATCACAAGTAGATAGAAAGGCAGGCAGAGAGAGGGAGGGAAGCAGGCTCCCCGCTGAGCAGAGAGCCCGATGCAGGACTCAATCCCAGGACCCTGAGATCATGACCCGAGCCGAAGGCAGCGGCTTAACCCACTGAGCCACCCAGGCGCCCTGAATAGCTAATTTTTAAAAAACCCTCATATCTCCTTTAAAGTGATACAGGTGTTACACGTAAACAATGAATCTTGGAACATTACATCAAAAACTAACGATGCTCTGTATGGTGACTAACATAATAAAAAATAATAATTAAAAGAAAGATGTTTAACCTGACCCATACAAGAGAAGTATACGAAATACTAAAATATCCCTTTTTACCCACCAGATTGGCAAAAATCGTAAAAGTTAATAGCATGTTATGTTGGTCAAGGTGAGTGAAACAGGCACTCTTACACAAAAGTAGTGAGCGTGTGTGTTATTAAACCTCCCTGGAGCCTGACATGGTGATCGCTAGCAGGATTACAAGTGCATATAGGACTTTGTCTTCATGTCTCTACTTGTAGAAATTTACCCTATGAGCACACTTATTTCTGAGGTTATCTGTTTCAGTATTGTTTATAATGGAAGAGTTTTTAACAGTCTACCTGTTTGATACTATGGCCTTAATGAAATACGTTATGCAGGTAAACACAATGTAATAATAGGAATCCCTTAAAAGGAGTAAGGTGTCGACACATCATTATCTTTTTTTCTTTTTTTTAAAGATTTTTATTTATTTGACAGACAGAGATCACAAGTAGGCAGAGAGGCAGGCAGAGAGAGAGGGGGAAGCGGGCTCCCTGCTGTGAGCAGAGAGCCCAATGCGGGGCTGGATCCCAGGACCCTGGGATCATGACATGAGCTGAAGGCAGAGGCTTTAACCCACTGAGCCACCCAGGCGCCCCACATCATTATCTTTGAAGTACATTTTTAAGTTTAAAGAGCAAGAGTGGCACATTATGATTTAGTGTTAAAAGAGATGTGCATACGCATGAGCATAGGCTCCGCTGAGCACGGGAATGCACACATGTGCCCGCACCTACAGAGGTTCTTTCTGTAAGGACTGCTAGGGACTGTTCACAGTGATTGCTTCTGCGGAGGAGAACTGGTTGTCTGGGTGGGAAACAGAGGTAGAACACGTAGCCAGTGTTCACAATTTTTCCTTCTTTGCCTTTTGAATTTTGTTCAAAAAAACATTTCTAAGAGTGAGGACAAAATAGAGTTATTTCAAACAGATCAAGTATCCGAAATTTTATTTCCACCATACCTTTGCTGAAAGAAATGGTCAACGCTAAGGCCTGCTACCAACAGTCAATGTTAATGCCTAATACACTGTTTTTAGTTTTTAGTTTTTAGTTTTCAATATCTCATTGAATTTAATCTTCACAAAAATTTGATGAAGTAGGTGCCATTAGGATCCCTCGATTACAGATGAGAATTGGAAATTTCTAGAGATGAAATCCTTCGCTCAAGGTCACGCAAATAGAAGCGTGGGATTGCAGGCTTGTGTCTAGGCCGGCTGATGGCAGAGCCTGTGTTCCCTGTAGGCTCTTGTTCTGCTGTGTCTTCTTGTAAAGAGTGGAATGCAAGAGCAACTGTCAACGTCAGTAAAACACGGTGATCCCTCCAAGTAAACACTTCATTACAGTCATTCTTGGTTTTTAGAACATACATCTAAATTTAGAGAACACTGACTTCCTACTCTGGTGGGAGGAGTTCAGGTTTTTAGGAATACTAATCTCACTTTATTTGGGCACAAATACAAATGCTAGTTCTTCCTCCCTTTTTTAAAGCAAAATTTATGCATTCAAGGAAAAATAAAAGGGACCGTGGGTAAAATAATAAAGTATATAGTGAAAATAAAGAGAAATGTGATGTAGCCCATGGAAGCCAGGAAAGGAGGCAGCAGAGAAAAAGCTCATGATTAATAAAACAAAATAAATTAGCATAAGACTGACCATATCTATAATATATAATGCAAAAAGTAAATGAGTTCCAAAAAGAAGAGGTTTTTAATGATATGCTATTTACAAAATAGAACCAAATGACTTAAGTCTGAAAATCAGAGATAGAAGTACACCAGGCCAAGATTCACCAGCTCAGAGAGCACAACTGTACTTGCATCACACCAAAGAAAATGTAAAGTGGCTCCTATGCCACATTTTCCAGACTCTACTTTGTTTAATAAATTTAATTTTTTGTTTTTTTGTTTAATAAATTCTACTTTGTTTAATAAATTTACTTTGTTTAATAAATGATTGAATCCATCATCTATAAATTTATGTAAGGGCTCCGTTTAAGGAGCATACATAAACTTTTTACTGTTTAACCAGGGATGTGCATTTAGAAAGGAATTTTTCTCTTTTGACCTTTTATTTAAAAAAAAAAACTTTAAATATTGATTATAAGCTAATTTTCTCAAGTTAGGAGGGGATCCTGTATATTTTTATTTATTTTTTGGAAGCTTAGGCCATTTTTTTTGTTTGTTTTTGTTTTTGTCTTCCCCTTTTTGGATTAAAGAGAACCTTTGTCATTTTTTCAAAGCTCATGTTCAAACGGAAGTCTCCCCGCCCACTCAGCTCTCCCCGGTGCCTCTTCCCACTTTGTTTTTACTGAAAAAACATTCACCCAGGATATGTGGTACAATAGCATGGAGGTTTTTCCTTTCAGGGTTAAGACAATGTTTTCTGCACAATTTCTGTGTGATTTTTTGGTGATTTCCAAAATTAAATGGCCCTTTATCTCAAGGAAATAGCCTTCAGTGACACCGAGGCTCTTCCTTTTAGCTGGTGACAACTTAAGTCTCTGGAGCCCCAGAGAAGGAGCAGTTAGGGAGTCCCAACTTATTTGAGTAAGTATTCAGTTCCAAGTTTAAGTGTCTGTATTGAACTATGCATTGGGAGACTGAGAGATGATTAGAGTGTGACCATTGCCTCTGCAGCTCCTAAGTAAATCAAGGTTTGCTATCACTAAAGGGATTTAATTTTAGGGGAAGCAAAAAGGAAAGTGAGTGTTGCCTATGTTCAAATGAATCCTGGCCTTATTTCCAGAAACAGAGATGATCCCCCAGTAAGTGGCAATTCTTACCTTTTGTTTTTTGACTCTTGAAGGTTTTTTTTTTTTTCTAATGTTATGTTAGTCACCATACAGTACATCGTTAGTTTTTGATGTAGGGTTCCATGAATCATTGTTTGTGTATAATGCCCAGTGCTCCACAACCTGTGCCCTCCTTAATACCCATCACTGGGCTAAGCCATTCCCCCACCCCCTCCCCTCTAAAACCCTCAGTTTGTTTCCCAGAATCCGTAGTCTCTCATGTTTGTCTCTCCCATTATTCCCTCCTTCATTTTTCCCTTCCTTCTCCTAATGCCTCCATGCTATTCCTTACGTTCCACAAATAAGTGAAACCATATGATAATTGACTTTCTCTGCTTGGCTTATTTCACTCAGCATAATCTCCTCCAGTCCTGTCCATGTTGATACAAAAGTTGGGTATTCATCCTTTCTGATGGCTGAGTAATATTCCATTGTATATATGGACCACAACTTCTTTATCCGTTTGTCTGTGGAAGGGCATCTCTCTGTTCTTTCCACAGTTTGGCTATTGTAGACATTGCTGTTACAAACTTTGGGGTGCATGTGCTGCTTCTTTTCATTACATCTATATCTTTGGGGTGAAATCCTAGTAGTGCAATTCCTGGGTCATAGGGTAGCTCTGTTTTTAACTTCTTGAGGAACCTCCACACTGTTTTCCAGAGTGGCTATACCAGCTTGCATTCCTGCCAACAGTGTAAGAGGATTCCCCTTTCTCCACATCCTCTCCAACATTTATTGTCCTGTCTTGTTAATCTTTGCCATTCTAACTGGTGTGAGGTGTTATCTCAATGTGGTTTTGATTTGAATCTCCCTGATGGCTAATGATGATGAACATTTTTTCATGTGTCTGTTAGCCATTTGCATGTCTTCTTTGGAGAAGTGTCTGTTCATGTCTGAATCACCAAGGAAATGTTGAAAAAGAAAAACAAACCTGGGGGCATCATATTGCCTGATTTCAAGCTATATTCCAAAGCTGTGATCACCAAGACAGCATGGTAGTGGCACAAAAACAGACACATAGATCAATGCAACAGAATAAAGAGCTCAGAAGTGGACTCTCAACTCTATGGTCAACTAATCTTCAACAAAGCAGGAAAAAAAATATCCAATGGAAAAAAGACAGTCTCTTCAGTAAATGGTGCTGGGAAAATTGGACAGCCACATGCAGAAGAATGACATTCGACCATTCTTTCACACCGTACACAAAGATAAACTCAAAATGGATGAAAGACCTCAATATGAGGCAGGAATCCATCAAAATCCTAGAGGAGAACATAGGCAGTGACCTCTTCGACATCAGCCACAGCAACTTCTTTCAAGACATGTCTCCAAGACAAGCAAAACAAAAGCGAAAATGAGCTTTTGGGACTTCATCAAGGTACAAAGCTTGTTCACAACAAAGGAAACAGTCAAAACAAAGAGGCAACCCACAGAATGGGAGAAGATATTTTCAAATAACACTACAGATAAAGGGCTGATACACAAAATCTATAAGGAACTTCTCAAACTCAACACCCAAAATACAAATAATCAAGTCAAAATATGGACAGAAGACATGGACTCTTGAAGTTTAAATGACCTAATGCCCAGAGGATTAAACCACGTCTCCAGCCCTCCTTTCCTGTCCTGTCCTTGTTTAATGAAAAGAAATGTACCACTGAGAATTGAGGGCCCAAACACCTTAAGCTGTAATTTTATTAATGTTTTCCAAATTAGTTCTCATGCAATCACACTGAGGTTAGCTATTGAGTTTCTTGTTTAAAGGAAAACATTAAATGTACGACGGCAGAAAAAGATTGCTAGGGTAAACTGAAATGAGAGGTCTGTGTAGGGGCTGTGGGCTTTTTCCTTAAAAAAAAAAAAAACCACAAAAAGCTTGCGGATATCTGCAAGGATGTGAAGAAAGGGGAGCCCTCCTACACTGTTGGTGGAATGCAAGCTGGTGCAACCACTCTGGAAAACAGTATGGAGATTCCTCAAAAAGTTGAAAATAGAGCTACCCTATGACCCAGCAATCACACTACTGGGTATTTACCCCAAAGATACAGATGTGGTGATCCAAAGGGGCACATGCACCCCAGTGTTTTAGCAGCAATGGCCACAACAGCTAAACTATGGAAAGAGCCTAGATGTCCAAACTATGGAAAGAGCCTAGATGTCCATCAACAGATGAATGGATAAAGAAGATGTGAGATATATATATGTATATATATACATATATATGTATATATATATGTATATATATATAATGGAATATTGTGCATCCATCAAGAAAATGAAATCTTGGGGCGCCTGGGTGGCTCAGTGGGTTAAAGCCTCTGCCTTCGGCTCAGGTCATGATCTCAGCATCCTGGGATCGAGTCCCGCATCGGGCTCTCTGCTCAGTGGGGAGCCTGCTTCCCTTCCTCTCTCTCTGCCCGCCTCTCTGCCTACTTGTGATCTCTGTCTGTCAAATAAATAAATAAAAATTAAAAAAAAAGAAAAGAAAATGAAATCTTGCCTTTTGCAATGATGTGGATGGAACTAGAGGGTATTATGCTAATGAAATAAGTCAATCAGAGAAAAACAGTTATCATATAATCTCTCTGATATGAGGAATTTGAGAAACAAGACAGGGTCATAAGGGAAGGGAAGGAAAAATGAAGCAAGATGAAACCAGAGGAGGAGACAAACCATAAGAGACTCTTAATCTCAGGAAACAAACTGAGGGTTGATGGAGGGGAGGAGGTTTGGGGGGGATGGAGTGGCTGGGTGATGGACACTAGGGAGGGTACATGCTATGGTGAGCACTGCGAATTCTGTAAGAGTGATGAACCACAGACCAGTACCCCTGAAACCAATACTATGTTATATATAAATAAAAAAAAAAGGCCACCTGCATGAAAATGGGAATTTGGATTTCACCATTATCTTCTCTTATCTGAGTTAAGCAAGAATGAGTAGCTACCGCATAGGGTTACAGCTGTTTGTGCTCACATGTAAGAACAATAATATATTGCTTGGAGGAACACATTTTAGGAGAGGTAGAGCATGCAAGTTAGTAAGACTAGAGTAGCTGTAGATAACTGAGAATATGAACACAAAATTCCATTTAGAAAATACATGTAGGCATGGGTGCAGGGTAAAATATTCTTGATATTCTGAGTTAATACAGACATACCATCATTACTGACAATTAATGATTAAACCATTTTATTATGTAAATTAGGTGAGAAATTTTTTTAAAGGTGTTATCACAACAGAGCTTCCCCAAAGCTGCACCACAGGATAAGCTCGTGCCACAAGCTGGTGGTGGTTGTGCTAGGAGATGCTGATTTGCCAGCTCAGCCCTTGAGGCTGCCAGGAGAGATACAGACTAGGCCCTTCCACTGGAGCGAGGGCTCTGGCTGATGAATTCATTTTGGTTTGTTTGGGACTTTCCTGGTTTTAGAACTTAATGTCCCTTGTCTTGGGAAAGACCTAGGCAAGACCCTCAGTCAGTCCTAGGCAGACCAGAATGTTGTCATTCTACATCAAGCAGTCTCGGTGCAGCAGGGGCTCTGCAGGTCCCAGGGTCTGTATGGGCAGGAAGAATGTAAGCTGCCTTCAGCTCCTTCAGCTCTGCTGGGAGGTACTGAGCATAGCACGGCCAAGAAGGTTCTCTTCCACCTGATCATAGGCTTTAATAATGCCATGTTTTGAAAGACATTTGTCCACTTAAACTAAGTTGTTAAGTTACTGATGCAAAGTTGTTCTAATACTTCTCAATCCCTTAAGGCTTGTAATGACATATCCTATTTTATTTTGATGTTGGGCACTTCTGTCTCTCTCTCTGCCTTCCTCTCTCTTCCTAGTCTGTCCCATCCCTGGCCAGCTCTACCTCCTACCTGTCTCTCTCCCTCCCTCCCTCTCCCTTTTTGCTTTTTAAGTCAAACTTGATAGTGATTGTTCAGGTTTCTGTGTTCCTATGATGAATTGGCCTCTTTAATATGATGAAATACACCTCTTTATCTCTCTTAATTCTTCTCTACTTAAAGTCTACTTTGATATCAGTGTAGTCATATCAGCTGCTTTTTTTTTTTTAAGATTTTATTTATTTGACAGACAGATCACAAGTAGGCAGAGAGGCAGGCAGAGAGAGAGGGAGAAGCAGGCTCCCTGCTGAGCAGAGAGTCCAATGCAGGGCTCTATCCCAGGACCCTGTGACCATGACCTGAGTTGAAAGCACAGGCTTTAACCCACTGAGCCACCCAGGCGCCCCATCAACTGCTTTTGAACTTAATGTTTACTTGGTATGTCTTTTTTCTAGTCTTTGAAGCATTGTATATTTTTATATTTATGGTGTTATTTCTTACTTAGCTGTAATTGTATTTTTTTAAATCCAGTCTGAAAATCTTAATTGAAATATTTCGTTCATATATATATTCATATATATATTAAATATGTATATTCAATTTTTATATATGATGCAATTACTGATAAAGCTGGGTTTTGGTCTGCCATTTTGCTATTGGTTTTCTATTTTCCCCTTCTTCTGTTTTTTTTTTTTTAATTATTCCTTCCCTGCCTTCCTTTATAAAAATCAATTTAAAAAATATTCTTTTTTTATCTCCTCAGTTGGACTTTTGTTATAATTTTTAATGTCCTTGTTTTGGTGGTTACCCTAAAAATTACAAGGCACAGCAGCTTAGTATGGTCCATCTTGGTATATTTAATGCTTTTAGAAAAAATAGAACATCTGAACAGACTGATTACCAGTAATGAACTTAAATCAGCAATCAAAAAACTCCCAATAAACAAAAAGTTCTAGACCAGATGGCTTTGCAGGCAAATCCTGCCAGATGTTTAAAGAAGAGTTAATAACTATTCTTCTCAAACTGTGCCAAAAAAAAAAAAAAAGAGGAAAGAAAACTTCCATGTTCATTTTATGAGGCCACTATTACCCCGATACCAAAGCTAAACAGACAAAAAAAGAGAACTATAGGCCAATATCTCTGATGAACATAGATGCAGAAATCCTCAACAAAATACTTTAAAAAACACTAAATTCAAAAATACATTTAAAAAAATCATTCACCAGGATCAAATGGAATTTATTCCCAGGATGCGAGGGTGGTTCAATGTTTGCTTATCAATGAACATGATATATCACATCAATAAGAGAAAGGATAAAAACCACAGGATCATTTCAATGGATGCAGAGGAAGCATTTGGCAAAATACAGCATCCATTCATGATAAAAACCCTCAACAAAGTAGGTCTAGAGGGAACATACTTCAACATAATAAAGGCCTTATATGAAAAACCACAGTGAACATCACAAACAAGGGGGAAAAACTGAGAGCTTTCCCCCTAAGTTCAGGAACAAGACAAGGATGTGCACTCTCACCACTTTTATTCAACGCATTACTGGAACTCCTAGCCACAGCAGATAAGAAAAGAAATAAAATGCATCCACATTGGTAAGGAAGAAGCAAAACTTTAACAATTTGCAAATGGCATGATACTATATATAGAAAACCCTAAAAATGCCACAAAAAAAAAAAACAACTAGAATTGATAAATGAATTCAGTAAAGTTTCAGGATATAAAATCAATGTACATACATCTGTCACATTTCTATACAGTAATGATGAAGCAGCAGAAAGGGAAAGAAAACAAGCCCATTTACAACTGCACCAAAAATAATAAAATACCTAGGAATATATTTAACCAAGGAGGTAAAAGACATGTACTCTGAAAAGTATAAAATACTGATGAAAGAAATTGAAGACAACACAAAGAAATGGAAAGACATTCCATGCTCATGGGTTGGAAGAACAAGTATTGCTGAAATGTTTCCACCACCGGAAGCATCTACAGATTTAATGCAATCCTTATCAAAATACCACCAGCATTTTTTCACAATAGACCAAACAATTTAAAATTTGTAAGAACCACAGAAGACCCTGAATAGCCAAAGCAATCTTAAACAAGACAAATAAAAAAGGAGGTCTCATAATTCCAAACTCCAAGTTCTATTACAAAGTTCTATTAATCAAAACAATGTGCTACAGGCACAAAATAAACACAGAGACCAATGGAACAGAATAGAAAATCTAGAAATAAACCTACAGCTACATAGCCAATTAATCTTTGACAAAGCAGGAAAGAATATCCAATGAGAAGAATCCTCTTCAACAAGTAGTGTTGGGAAAATTGGACAGGTACATGCAAGAGAATGAAGTTAGACCATTTCCTTACACCACACACAAAAATAAACTCAAACTGGATTAAAGACCTAAATGTGAGCCCTGGAACCATAAAAATCCTAGAAGAAAGAACAGGCATTAATTTCTCTGACATTAGCGATAGCAATGTTTTTCTAGATATGTCCCCTGAGGTAAGGAAATAAAAGCCAAAAACAAAAACAAAAACAAATAAACAAAAAAACTATTGGAACTACATCAAAATGTAAAGCTTCTGCACAGCAAAGGAAGCGATCAACAGAACTAAAAGGCAACCTATGGAATGGGAGAAGATATCTGCAAATGGCACATCCGATAAGGGGTTAATATTAGGAAGCTTTTCCTTTGAACAACTGATGAATTCTCTGTCTGGCTTTATTTTAGATGGATATGATCATTTTTTTGGTTTTCCTTCTTCCCTAAGCTTGATGTTGGGTGTTATTTCACAGATAGGCAGAGAACACGAATGAACGAATGAATGAGTGAATGAATGACACATATGAAAGTACTGCAGAAAACATGCATGCTAACCAAAAGCAAAGGGGAGTTGGGCACCTGGGTGGCTCAGTCAGTTTTGAGTGTCTGCCTTCGTCTCGGGTCCTGATCCTGGGATACTGGGATGGAGTCCCGCATCAGGCTCCCTGCTCAGCAGGAAATCTACTCCCTGTCTTCTCTCCTCTGCTCATGCTTATGTTCTCTCTCTCTCTCTCTCTCAAATAAATAAATAAAATCTTAAAAAAAAAAAGAACTCAGAAAATACATTAAAAAAAAAAAGCAAAGGGAAGTTATCAGGATCTTAACACTGAGAGAGATCTGTCTCTTTAAGATATTAATACTCTTATCAACCCTACTTTTTTCATTCACATTTTTTCTTGTAATGAGATTATAAACGTGTATCAGTGTTCACGTCTTATCTCTTTTATTCTATATGATTCATTTGGTGGTGTGGCAGTTTTCAAGTTTAAATTGGAAAGTAGCTTCTTCTGGCATTCTACTTATAGTTACAAATACCAAATTCAAAACATATGATTGGCAAAGTCACGTCAAATGCACATTTATCTCATAAAATTCAACCATACGGGCTGTGCCAACTTTAAATAAAGAACACTTAGAATAAGATGGAAGGTTTCACCCACAATTTCCCTCAATGAGTGCAGGAGCCAGGCAGAGCGTGCATGGGGAGATGTGAATCTGATCTTCCTTTAGATGTTTTGGGAGTGAACATCCTACTTCCCTGACCTCGGAGCCTGACCCCCAACAGAGCACAATGCCATCATACAAACACATTCATAGTTTACTAGATGTTCTTCTAAATCCTAAATTAAACCCTCCAGCTACCCACTAGCATTTGCATGCCTTATCATTGACTATCACCAATCCTTTGCTCATGGACCTGTGATGTAACCAGAGGCCCATCTGTGACAGCATGAAATGTATCCCGCAAAGTTTATTAAATGCTCCCATTAGATACCACCTCTACCCTGGGGTATAGTACAAAGACCCCAAAGCACAAAAGTATGCAATAAGTTTTTAAAAAGCAGGATATTTGTGGTAATTTACATCTTAAGTATATATTAAGGATAAAGGAAGTTGGAAAGGAAAGCTGTATTACAAAGTTAATTAAAAGGCTGTTCTAAGAATTTAGGACTTGAGTTTTTTGTTACAGAAAGCCATCACCTCTCAACTATCCTTGTGAGAAACTGTGACCCAGATAATTTTGGACTTTTGCACACATACGTGAAATGGGACTTAAGCTCAGATGTCCCAATTCAAATGGGAATGCTCTCCCAACTCCACCAGACTGCCTTTCTCAACAGAATCCCAGCCACTATTTACACTTACATTGAGGCTAGTCTTGTCATTTGCTCATGACAGCTCTGGTCATAATCTGCCCTCCTGCAGCTTTTGGGGTAGCCCAACCCTGACAGTGGTTCTGGACCTTCCCTTTATTTGGAGTTCCAAGATGGCGGCAAATCTAAAGAGTTGTCAAAAGCAGACAGGTGGAATGTAGAATTACTGGGCTGTGAAATTTCTGTGGAAAATTCAAAACACCCTGCACTTAACACAATGCCAGAGCTGATTAGTGCAGTTTATTGCTAAGCCCCAAGGGACACCTGCAGGCTTTTACCTTCAGCCTAGAACCCCTGGCCCGAGGGAAGGTGTAATGCCACGTTAGTTCCGCACTCTTTCTATTAGAGTTTACTCAAAGCTGCCGACACCAGATGTGTTACAAACGAACGTTAATTCTCCTCTAGCATCTGGATCACATGTACAATGAGGGGCAAGATTTATGCCCTGCTGAAGCAGTCCCCAGTTTTTAGCACAGAAGTGATTGAACTCCAGATGTTAACAAGATGCAGAGACCTTTTAGTATGATTAAAAACATGATTTCTTGTTTTGCTCATGACAAAAACCATTGGATTAACTTATTAGAAGTGGAGCTGCCGTCCTGCTCATTGGAAGCTGTGTCTACTTTAGCTATCGGAGCTTGTCGTCAAAGATTTTATGTAGAAAGAATGACTTACCAACTCCTAAAATCAACAACTTCAGGGACCCTCTTAAAATCAAGGGTTACAAGGGTAGAAATTTCCTGAGAACTGTGATTGAGATTTGGATGAGAATGAAAATCAACACAAGTGTTTCCATGAACTACTCAAATTCGGATCTTCTTCTTTTCAGTAAGTGTATCATCAAGAAACATGGAACCACAACCTTAGAGCCCAAGGGCTAGAAACTCCTTCAGAGGTCATCTGGTCTGCTCTTCCGTTCTTCAGCCCTTCCCTTCCTCTGCCTCATGAGGAAGACCAGAATGGTCTTCTAGAGTTGGACAACTGAGCCAAAAGATTCAATTTTCAAAATACAGGTTTCAAAACCAGTGAACAATGAACTTGCTAAATTCAAGTCTTCTATTTTCAAAGTACAGTATTTCCTCAATGTTAAGATGCACTTTGCCCATATTTGACTATTTTTCATGGTTGGAATGCATCTCATATTCGGTGTGAATATTTAGTAAGTTTGCTTACTTGTTTTTCTGTCCATAGTTGCTATTAAATTAATGGTGCCTATGACAGTCAAGGCATCTTAAAATTCAGAAAAATGGTAGTTGTTGATTTTATAAGACATCAACCTTGAGCTAATAAACAATCAACTAGAATTTTTACTACCACCATAATCTAGGAATCTGTAAAATGTGTTATTATGAGAAAATCGTAAAAAATTATTCACTGTAAAGATACTCATTTTATGGTGTTCTCAGCCTTACCTAGTCTGGGAACTGATTTGATTTTAATATAAAATTTAAAAATAGGAAATACAATCATGTCAAATTGTCTTCATTAATCATGGGTTTAGCTTAGTATTTTCAACACGCTTTTTTCAAGGGTTTGTAGACTTACTACTTGAATGGTTTATGAATTTTAAGACCTTAAGTTATCATTCAGTTACTTTCAGTACATTTGGTTATTTTTATAGTTCTAGTGTATGCTGTGATAAAATTCATTTTCTTCTTATTATCTCTTGTGTGACACTGAAAGGTATAGTAACTATGTCTATAATGTATGTAAGTGAAAAATCATGTACTCTTAATCACGGGTAGTGGATCATTTTTTTTTTCATATCCCAACTTAGTTTTTGTTTTTGTTTTATTATTATGTTACTCACCATACAGTACATTAGTTTTGTTTTGTTTTTTTAAGGTTTTATTTATTTATTTAACTGAGAGACAGCAAGAGAGGGAACACAAGCAAGGAGAGTTGGAGAGGGAGAAGCAGGCTTCCCACCAAGCAGGGAGCCCAATGCGGGCTGAATCCCAGGACCTCGGAATCATGACCCGAGCCTGAGGGAGATGCTTAACGACTGAGCTACCCAGGCGTCCCCCATGAGAGACTCTTTTTTTTTTTTTTTCTTAAGGAAAGAATATATTTCAAAAGGCAAATAATGGTTTACATAATTAGTTACTATAGGGGCATTCAGATATCTTTGATGCATCTTTTGTCAATACCTTTTTCTATACTTTTGCTTCATTTCCTTTTTTTTTTTTAATTTCTTTTCAGCGTAACAGTATTCATTGTTTTTGCACCACACCCAGTGCTCCATGCAATCCGTGCCCTCTCTAATACCCACCACCTGGTTTCCCCAACCTCCCACCCCCCGCCCCTTCAAAACCCTCAGATTGTTTTTCAGAGTCCATAGTCTCTCATGGTTCACCTCCCCTTCCAATTTCCCTCAACTCCCTTCTCCTCTCCATCTCCCCTTGTCCTCCATGCTATTTGTTATGCTCCACAAATAAGTGAAACCATATGATAATTGACTCTCTCTGCTTGACTTATTTCACTCAGCATAATCTCTTCCAGTTCCGTCCATGTTGCTACAAAAGTTGGGTATTCATCCTTTCTGATGGAGGCATAATACTCCATAGTGTATATGGACCACATCTTCCTTATCCATTCATCCGTTGAAGGGCATCTTAGTTCTTTCCACACAACATGTGTTGGAGAGGATGTGGAGAAAGGGGAACCCTCTTACACTGTTGGTGGGAATGCAAGTTGGTGCAGCCACTTTGGAAAACAGTGTGGAGATTCCTCAAGAAATTAAAAATAGAGCTTCCCTATAACCCTGCAATTGCACTACTGGGTATTTACCCCAAAGATACAGATGGAGTGAAAAGAAGGGCCATCTGTACCCCAATGTTTATAGCAGCAATGGCCACGGTCACCAAACTGTGGAAAGAGTCTGAGAAATTCTTTATAGATCTTGGATATCAGCCCTTTGTCTGTAGTGTCATTTGCAAATATTTTCTCCCATTCTGTTGTCTCTTTGTTTTGTTGACTATTTCCTTTAATGTGCAGAAGCTTTGTACCCTGATGAAGTCCCAAAAGTTCATTTTTGCTTTTGTTTCCCTTGTCTTTGGAGACTTGTCTTGAAAGAAGCTGCAGTAGCCCATGTCAAAGAGGTCACTGCCTATGTTCTCCTCTAGGATTTTGATGGATTCTTGTCTCACATTAAGATCTTTCATCCATTTGAGTTTATCTTTGTGTATGGTGTATGAGATGGTCAAGTTTAATTTTTCTGTATATAGCTGTCCAATTTTCCATCACCATTTATTGAAGAGACTGTCCTCACCACTCATGAATCATTCTTTACAACTTTATCTATGGTTAAGAACAAAGCAATCAGGAAGTACTTTTTAAAAATTTGCTGTTTGGGTGCCTGGGTGGCTTAGTGGTTAAAGCCTCTGCCTTCGGCTCAGGTCATGATCTCAGGGTCCTGGGATCGAGTTCCGCATCGGGCTCTCTGCTTAGCAGGGAGCCTGCCTCCTCCTCCTGTCTCTCTCTGCCTGCCTCTCTGCCTACTTGTGATCTGTGTGTCAAATAAATTAAAAAAAAATCTTTAAAAATTTGCTGTTCGATTCTATTTCCCTTGTCAGAATTGTGGTATACCTCATCCCATTTCACATTTGACCCAAGATCGAATCATTGTACATTTAACTAAAGATTTTGTAGAGAATGTGAGGTAGGTGTTGAGTTTCCATCATAAATTTATGGCAAAAAAATTTAAATACAATTCTTAGCTAACAAATATCTCCTGTAGACATTTTAATTCTTCTCCAATAATTGTGTGCTTTGTTTTGGTTTGGTTTCTTCTTCTCAAACTCAATAATAATCTTGTATTATTTTTCTTCAAATTTTTCAACAAATAGTTGAGGACCTACTGTGAGGCTGTCATTTGCCTACTGTGAACAGATACATTCCAGGTAATAGGGATATCATGGTGAACAAAACAAAATCCCTGCTCTCCCTACCCTTGTGGGGCTTACTTTCTCCCAAGGGGTGGAGGTGGTATGTATGGCAGATGTCAGTGATGGTAAGTGCCATGAAGAAAAAAATGTATCAGTCTAAGGCTTAATAAGACAGAAAGTGTGTGTGTGTGTATGTGTAGGAGCCGGGAAGATTGTTAAATTGCATAGGGAGGCTAAGGAAGACCTCTCTGGTAAAGAGACATCTAAGAGATAACTGAAGGAACAAGGAGAGGGAACCATGAGGACTCAGTGGAACAATTCATGTCCACCCTAGCTCCTACCACCAATGTTTGTAGATGAATTCTTATGGGACTGAGTGAAGCAAAGGGTCTACCAGCAACAGAACTGGCCTTCTATGGGCATTTTGCCACTATCTTTTGTTACCTGTTCCTTGATATCTTACTCTAATTCCTAAGAAGCCAATTAACCATAATGTGTCTCACAACAAATAACTACCTTGAAGTAAGAATCACAGGCCAGGTTTCTCAATGTGGCTAAGCTGCTGCTGCTCCTTCTTCTTCTGCCTCTTCTTCCTAATCAAACTAGCTAAATGTTCATAATTTTCCTTGGTATTTTAAAGAAGTCGTTTTTAGAGTTTTAATTTTTCTCTGTTGATTTTCTCTTTTCTATTTTACTCTTTATTGTTTCCTTCTTCGTATTTCTTTTATGCTTAATAGTATAATCTTTTTCTAGCTTCTTAAAATGAAAGCTTAGATCACTGATGGCAGACATTCTTTCTTTCCAATATAAGCATTATAACTGTAATTTATCTCCAGGCACTGTTTTCTTTGTATCCCACAAATTTTGACATAGTGCGTTCCTGTTCATACAGTTGAAATGTTGTCTTAATTGCTTTGTAATGTTCTTTTTAAATTCATTTCTTATTGTAAAGTATGTTGTTTAATTTTTAAATATATGATGACCTTCATATATCTTGTGTTATTAATTAATTTTTAAATTTTCTTGATGTCAGAGAATATATTCTGTATGACTTTAATCTGTTTTAATTTGTCTAGACTTGTCTTATAGCCTTGTGTATGGTCAATCTTGATAAGTGTTCCATTTATACTTGAAAAAAAATGTTTATCCTGTCAAATAGTTTTCAAGTTGTTTGATAGTGTTCAAACCTTCCAGACTGATTTTCTGTCAAATTGTTTATTGCTAGGAGAAATGTGTTTTTGCATCCAATTATAATTTTGGATTTTCAATTTCTACTTTCATGTTCATGAGTTTTTGTTTTTGAAGCTCTGTTATTGACTATATACACATTTAGGAATATGTCTTTTTGATGAACCTATCCCTTTATTATTATGAAATGGTCTTTAAATTTCTGCTAACATTTCTTATTCCAATGTACACTTTGGTATTAATATAGCCACATCACCTTTCCTATGGTTAGTGTTTCCCTCATTTGTCTTTATCCATTCTTTTACCTTTAGCCTATTTCTGTCTTTATATTTAAAATGCATTTCTGGTGGGGGGAGGAGTTAAGATGGTGGAGGAGTATGGACCTTAAGCTCATCGGTCCCTGGAATTCAGCTATATATCATTCTGAACATCTGTGAAATCAATCAGAGATCTGAGAAAAGAAATTCTGCAATTCTACAAGTGGAAAAGTGACCACTTTTTGGAAGATAGAAGGTGTGGAGATGTGAATCCAAGGTGATATATCCAGGGTGATATATCAGAGGATATATCAGATGGAGGTCAAAGAGCATCCCACTAAAGAATGAATGGGTCAACCAGGAAATTAACAAAGAGTTTAAAAATTCATGGAAACAAATTAAAATGAAAACACAATAGTTCAGAACCTTTGGGATGCAGCAAAGGAAGTCCTAAGGGGGAAGTATGTAGCAATACAGGCCTTTCTCAAGAAACAAGAAAAGTCTCAAATACACAACCTAAACTTACACCTAAAAGAGCAGGAGAAAGAACAGCAACGAGTGCCTAAACCAGCAGGAGAAGAGAAACAATAAGGATTAAAGCAGAAATCAATGAAATAGAAATCAAAAGAACAGTAGAACAGATCAATGAAACTAGGAGCTGGTTCTATGAAAGAATTAATAAAATTGATAAACCCCTAGCTAGACTTATCAAAAAGAAAAGAGAAAGGACTCAGATAAATAATATCATAAATGAAAGAGGAGAGATCACAACCAACACTGAAGAAATACAGTTATAAGAGCATATTATGAGCAACTATATGCCAACAAATTAGACAATTTGGAAAAAAATGGATGCATTCTTAGAAACATAAACTACCAAAACTGAAGCAGGAAGAAAGGCAAAACCTGAACAAACCCATAAGAAGCAGTTCTTCAGAGAAGACATACAAATGGCCAACAGGCACATGAAAAAATATTCGACCTTATTTGGCATCAGGGAAATACAAATCAAAACCACAATGAGATATCACATCACACGAGTCAGAATGGCTAAAACGAACAACTCAGGAAACAACAGATGCTGGTGAGGAAGCAAAGAAAGGGGAGCCCTCCTACACTGTTGGTGGGAATGCAAACTGGTGCAACCACTCTGGAAATTAGTTTGGAGGTTCCTCAGAAAGTTAAAAATAGAGCTACCCTATAATCCAGCATTTGCACTACTGGGTATTTATGCAAAGGATACACATCTAGTGATTCAAAGGGGCACATGCACCTCAATGTTTACAGTAACAATGTTCACAATAGCCAAACTATGGAAAGAACCTAGATGTCCATCAACAGATGAATGGATAAAAAAGTTGTGAGAAAAAAAATATATATATATGTATATATATACATATATATATATACAAACACATACATATATATATAAATAAAAATATGTATATTATATGTACATATAATGGATTATTACTCAGCCATCGAAAAGAATGAAAATCTTTCCATTTGCAATGAGTGGATGGAACTAGATGGTATTACACTAAGCAAAATAAGTCAGTCCAAAAAAGACAAATATCTTATGATTTCACTCCTATGTGGAATTTAGGAAACAAAACTGATGAACATAGGGGAAGAGAAGGAAAAATAAAATAAGACAAAAACAGAGAGGGAGAAAAACCATAAGAGACTCTCAACCATAAGAAACACACTGAGGGTTTTTGGAAGGGAGTTGGGGTGGTGTAACTGGGTGATGGGCATTAAGGAGGGCACTTGATGAAATGAGCACTGGGTGTTCTATGCAACTAATGAATCACTAAATTCTACCTCTGAAACTAATAATACACTCTGTGTTAATTAAATTAAATTTAATTTAAATTAAAATACTTTAAAAATGCACTTCTCAGACTTTTGGGTGTTCCTGTCAGTTAAGCATCTGACTCTTAATTTTAGCTTGGATCATGTTCTTAGGATCCCATGGCACTCCATGATGAGTGTGGAGTCTGCTTAAGGATTCTCTCTCTCCTTCTCCCTCTGCCACTCCCTGCTCATACTCTCTCTCAAAAATAAACAAGTAAAGAAGTAAATAAATAAATAAGGCATTTCTTTTAGATAGTATATAATTTTGCCTTGCTTTTTTCTCCAGTGTAATTCCTGCCTTTTAATTAAAATGGCCAGCTGTATCTCCTTATTTTCCTAAGTGATTACTCAAAGGTTTACAGTATAATCTTTAACTTCTTAAGGTTTGCCTTTAAATAATAGGATACTGGGGCACCTGGGTGGCTCAGTGGGTTAAGCCGCTGCCTTCGGCTCAGGTCATGATCTCAGGGTCCTGGGATCGAGTCCCGTGTCGGGCTCTCTGCTCAGCAGGGAGCCTGCTTCCCTTCCTCTCTCTCTGCCTGCCTCTCTGCCTACTTGTGATCTCTCTGTCAAATAAATAAATAAAATCTTTAAAAAAAATAATAGGATACTGCTTTGTGTGTAATATAACATCCTTACCACAGTACATATACTTTCATTTGCTGTGCCAATATTGTCATAGGTGCATTTCTATGTATGAGGTCCCAAATGTTATTGTTTTAAATGGTTGATTTTTTAAAAACAAAATAAATGGCAAGTAAACGGAACCTGATATATTTCCAGCTTTTAAATTTTTTTTTTTTTAAAGATCCAAGTTTTTCTCTGGTATTCCTTGAGTCTGAAGTATGGCCTTTAGTATTTTTTTTTTAAGATTTTATTTATTTATTTGACAGAGACAGACACAGCGAAAGAGGGAACACAAGCAGGGGGAGTGAGAGAGGGAGAAGCAGGCTTCCCGCTGAGCAGGGGGCCTGATATGGGGCTTGATCCCAGGACTCTGGGATCATAACCTGAGCTGAAGGCAGACGCTTAGTGACTGAGTCCCCCAGGCACCCCTAATATTTCTTTCAGTAGATATTTGCTAGTGACAATTTCTCTCAGTTTTTGTTTATATTTAAATGTTTTCATTTACCCCACGCTTAAGGGTTTTTTCTAAATATCGAATTCTAAGTGAACATATTTTACATTCAGCACTTTTCACGTACTGTCCTATTGTTTTCTTGCTTTTTTATTTCTAGTGTGAAGTCATTAGTCATTCTTATATTCCCCTGTATGTAATGTGGCTTTTTCTCTGGCTGCTTGATAATGATGTACCTTCCTCTGGTTTTCTTTTGCTTCTCGAGTATATGGGTTTCTTCAATATGTGGGTTATAGTTTTTATCAATTTGGGGAAATTTTATGCCTTTATGTCTTCAGTTTTTCCACTGGGAATCCATTTATATATGTATGTTAACCACATGATGTCCTACAAGTCATTAAGTCTTGCCTTTTCTTAAGCCATTTTTCTCTGTGTTCTAGAGTCTAGACAGTTTCTCTTAGGTTTTTAAGTTCATGGATCTTTTCTTATGGAATGTATAATCTGAGGTTATTCCTATCTGTTGAAGTTCTAGAGATGAACTTCATCTCTAAAGTTCAGTTTGATTCATCACAGTTTCTACTTCTCTTGTTCTTATGTTTATGTTTTACTTTAAATTTATGATTATAATAGCTGTTTTAATATCCTTGTCTGCTAATTCTACCATCACTATTATTTCTGCATCTGTTTCTATTGATTCATTTTTTTCTTTGGTTATGGGTTATATTTCAAGCTTCTTTAATGGAAGGCTAGAGTTGCCTTTCCTCTTTAGTTAGTCTAGTCCTACAACTAAGGTGTAGTCCTTCTCAAGTCTCTACTCCATGCTATGGGTGTTCAAAAAGATTTCTTTCCCTTCTGGATGACTGAAATTCAAATGTGGTCTCAAAAAGGTTTTCAGAAAGAAAGCTGAGGGATTGTAGAGCTCACTTTTCCCCCTCACTTTCTGTAGAGAGTGGAGCCCTGTGTCTGAAAAAGGTTGCTTTTTATATTTTTTTATACTTTGTCCAGCTTCCTAGTTGTTTATAACAGGAAGGCAAGTCAGGTACTAGTTATTTGATCATGTCCAGGAAAGTTTGATATTTATATCATTTCAAAATCTTTTTATAGTTTCTAAATTTTCTGCAATGAGTATGTCTTACTAAGAAAATACATGTTATGTTATTGTATGAGTTTCTTACTGCTTCTGTAACAAGTTGCCACTAATTTAATGGCTTTGAAAATGCAAATTTATTATTTTGCTGTTCTGTAGGTCAGAAGTTCATAATATCAAGATGTTGACATGGCTGCATTCCTTTTAGAGGCACTAGGAGATAATGTGTTTCTTTGCCTTTCCAGCTTTTAGAGGTTCTTGCATTCTTTGACTTATGGCCGCTTTCTCCATCTTCAAAATCAGAAGCATAATATCTTCAAAACTGCTTCTGACTCTGACTCTCCTGTACCCCTCTTTTACTAAAAAAGGACTATGTGATTGTATGGGGACCACCTGGTATAATCCAGGATAATCTCCCCAGGTCAAGATTCTTAACTTTATCACCTCTGCAAAGTCCCCTTTACAATGTAAGGTCCTATATTATAGGTTCCAAGGATTAGGACATAGACATCTTTGGGGGACCATTATCCTGCCTACCATGATTGTTAACGTACTTGTCATTAGTTACTAGGACAATAAATCATCATTCTTAGAATGTACTGTAACAAAAGTTATTCTGCTGACAATTCCACAAACACACTGAATGACATTAGGGCACTTGATTTTGATAACATCTTAGCAAATCGTGCTCTTCATTTTTCTAAGGCCATGTGAAGTGGAGATGCTGCTTATGCCATAGCAGATGATGCCTTGTCTACAGGGCAGGTTTATTTACAGACAGTTGGGATTTGTCAAATATGGCCTTAAATTCTTTGGTTCCTAGCCTACCCCTGATTCCTTATGACATCTCTGAGCATAGCTGCCAGTATTAACTTCTAGAGCTATTACCACTCCCTGAACACTGTACTTAAAATTCTATTTTTTGAAAGTTGCCAAAATATTCTCCTTTGATGTCCTAGGTCTATAAATGGTACCATGTTTTTCTAAATTTAATCTTAAAAACAGTGTCAGTCTTGCCTAGTTTTATCCTGATCTTTACTTTCTCCACCTAATCAATTGTCAGATTTTGTAGATTTTTTTTTTCAAAAAATCTCTCAGAAGATCTCTCACATATTTTGCTTCATTTTTGTTCCCACAACCATCACGGTATTCCATTTGTTATTATATTTGAACTATCACAAGTGTTTTCTAGTGCGTCTCCTTGCTTTTTTCGCCCTCCAAACCACTTCTCCTAGATGACTCTTCCCAAAGATTCATTACTATGTGAAATTTTTTAGATACTCCCCAGTGTCTAACCCTTCAGTATAATATAAAACCCCCCACACTTCCATTTTAATGATTTAAATCCTTCATGTCTGAGCTCAAATCCAACTTCCTTTTATTTTGCTTCCTTGATTACTCATCAACACGAATGGATTTCTACAGCAGTCTTCTATGGAAATCTTTTAGTAATTTATCAAATCATGTCTTGATTTATCTTTATATAATTATATCCTTTAATGTTTACCCTCTGAATTTTCCAACTGTAGAATCCATGTTTTATAGGTCTTTGTATACTTGATAATATCTAATACCTAGAAGTTAAAAAACACTTATTTGTGAGTAAAAGAGAATGGGCTTTGGGGCTACATTTTTTCCAGGCTTTTTGTGGGGCGAGAAAATGTGGGAGGTTTTTAAAATACTTAAAAAAAAAACCCACTTTTATTGTGTCCTTATAAGCGTTCTGTAGGGTTGAATTAGGTATCTCCTTTGGAGCAACTATGTGACTTCCATAAAGGAGTTAGAATTACTGATGAACAGAGCCAGGTCTCATTCTTACTTCTGTGTTCTTTCTATTCTATTCTCCAGAATTTGAGTCAATATTTCTTATTTTATTTAAAAAATTTTGGGGTCTCCATGCAACCACCTAGTAACCACACAGGCAATATTAATCATTTTTCTCTAAAACTGACCTCACTTTTTTCGGTTCTCTGTTGGCAGAATAATCTTCTTATGGCTCATGAATCAAATCTACTTTGTTTTTACAGCAGAACCAAAAAGACTCCTTACTTCTTTTACTATGCTGTTTTGTATTCCCTGTTTTTCCATTTCAGTTCACTTTTGTACAACATAGAAAATGTGAGTATGTTTGGGTTGTTTTAAAATTGTCCCAGATATCTCTAGGGTTGACTCACTGTTAAACCTCATGGAAACCCTAGTTTGTTTGGCTGAACCCAGGGCTGGGATTTGGGGAATTATGATAATTATGGCTCACTGTATGAACCCAAGCCAAGTATTTCATTTTTCTTTGCTTTTGTTGCTCTATCAGCAAAAGGTAAAATCTATTGTGTGTAACCAGAAGGTAGATTGTAAAATATAGTAAAAGTTGCATGCAGTTTGTGAGAATAAGATTATATATAAAAGCTAGATACAGCCATCTCAACGGCTGCAGGGGAATTAAGCTTTTAGGTCTTTCTCCCAGGGACACCAGCAATGAGTATATTTCTCAGGTCCCTTTTCCACACTAAATCATATAACACATTGTTAAGTGATACATCTGAGATATTTGAATATCTCAATAGTATCAATGATGGCGATAATGAAAGTGATGGCTACCATTTGTTGAGCCTTAGAATGTACCAGATCCTGGATTGAACTACAAAATTCCTGTGAGGTTTGTATGCTTATCTTCCTTTTTCAGAAAAACAAAAATAACAAAGGCCCAGTCAGGATAAATTGCTTGAAGTCACAGAATTAGTGAGGGACAAACCATCTCTTTGACCCCAAGCCCGCACTCATAACCAAGATGCCATATCATTTCCATAGACCAAGGCATGGGGGGTACTCAGAGAGCTGTGAAGGGGGAGCTCCTTTTGTTCTTTGTGGCAGTTTGACTCATTTTATAGTCACTAACTCGACTTGCTAGGCAAAGGAGATTTCAAGAGAAAGGAAGTTAGAAAATAACTGTATGTTTGTAATTGCTTACAATTCGGTTTAAGTGTTTGGTTCTGTGCTGTCTTCGGTATTTATATTTTTGTTCCTTCCTTTCTTTACTCCTTTCCTCTCCTTTTTCCCCCTCTTACCTCTCCCCTCCCCCCTTCCCTCTTTTCCTTCCTTCCTTCTTCCATCCTTCCTTCCTTCCTTCTTTCCTTCCTTCCTTCGTTTCCTTCCTTCCTTCTCTTTTTCTATCTCCCTTCCTCCCTTCATGTAATGGCTTTGGGCTTCAACTCTAATACAAGAAGGATTTATTTAGTTATATATTAAAGATTTTATTTATTTATTAGAGAGAAAGTGGGAAGAGGGGCAGAGGGATAGGGAGAATCAGGCTCTCCACTGAGCAGGGAGCTGGAGGCAGGGCTCGATCCCAGGACTTCCCCACTTACTGGCTGGGCCACCCAAGCGCCCCACAAGAAGGATTTATTAAATTGCTGTCTACTTCCAACCCTTGTCCTCCAGGTCTCCATTATATTGTGGTGACATTTGGGGAATGTTCAGGGCAAACTTTTAGCTTTCTTAGGATGTCGTCTAATTTGAGATAATAATAGTAATACTTTTTATTAATTGAGCAGTTTGTTACTAATATCAGAACTTTGCTCCAGACTATCGTTCCCTAGCTTTATTGGTATCAATACACAGTTTTTAAGGCATTTTAGAAATACAACAGGGCAACTTTCTTTATCCCTTGTTGTCATGGCTGACAGATTTGGCACAGGACAGACCATCACCCAGAAATACCTGCCTACGTAAGTAATTAAATATTCATCAGCCTCCTCCCTTGTTGAGGTGTTGAGGCTTTTGGCCCCTATTAGCTCCTACAAATCCATTCATTCTTTCCACAGCTGAACATTGGGAACAGAAATGGAAAAAAAAAAAAAGGTTAAAAATCCTTAATTTGATGGCGCTTATCCAATACTTATATTCTAGCCATGTTCAATGATCTTTACACACTCTTAGGATTGGGTGGAGTTTTTCTCTGGGCACAGAATTTGGGATTTGGTAAACATCAGTCAGCTTGAGACTTTAGGTTAATTATCATACAAGTGTTTTTTAGTTTGTTACTCCTTTGGACTTACTGGTCTAGGTGTATTTCTCCTTGGATAATTTTGGTTCACCTGCATTCTTTCACTTTGCCTTCTATTTATTTATTTTTTTAAAATAACTTCAGCATCCCATCACTAATTCCTTCCACTTTCCACACTTTAATTTTGTAAGAGTCCTTTTCGGCTGCATGTTATAGATGACAAGATCAAGACTCAGAGAAATTAAATGACGTCCTCAAGCCCACACAGCTAGTCAGTGGTAGGTCTGGGATTTTTATTCAGACATACCTGATTCCAGAAGTTTATTACCAAACACAGTTTTATTCTTCCACCCTAAAAAATATCTTCCAAGCATTTGCCATTAAGTATTTAATCACATGGAAGTCTGGCTTCTCTGAGATAGTCCTTGCCTCTTGGCACAGTCCAAACTCTAGTGTGTAACATGTGAATGATAGAAGCCTATATTATTCCTGGTACTATTTTCGGCTTATGATGGCTCTGATCCTTTGCAAAATTCAGTGTTTCTGAAACCATTTAGTTACAAAAGGGAAATCATCCATTTTTCCTTGGGAAATCTTTGGTCTTCTTTTCAACCCTTAGTACTCTGCACCACTCCTTCAAATCAGGCAGCAGAAACCTTGCTCTATAGATGTCCCAAAACTTTTGCATGAAATTTTTGAATTTTTGAATTTTTGAACAAAAGCACTACCTCTTTTGATAGCTACGTAGAACCTACATATTTTTCCAGCACTACCTGAGTTGAGGGTAGTGCAATTTGAAAGGGGCCCTATGGAAGCAGAATGGGTCCTCTTTGGAGAGATAGAGAGATATATATATATGGGGTCAAAGCCCATGGGAACAGACCATGGTTAGGAACATGACGCCCAAGCCCAATTGCAGCCCCACAGAAACAGAGCCGGTAACAGTACAGTACAGCGGAAAGAGCGCCATGTGACATTCAAGCTATCTGTTTTACTTTGGCCAAGTGATCCAGGTTTTCTGGGCCCTAGTTTCCTAATTTACGGAATTAGGCCTATGACACTAGCAGTGATGAAACTTCGAATTACAAGGAAATTCTTTAAAAAAAAAAAAAAAAGATCACCGGTCCCCACTCAGAGATTCTGGTGTGGCAGGTCTGAGGTTAGACTGAAGATCTCTGTATTTGAGCCAGGGGCCCGGTGACCCCAGGGCAGACAGTCCTTGCAAGGAGACTGTGTGGGAACATCCATCGTTTTCTGCGCTTCACTGTTTCAGTGAGCTTTTGTGACTCCATGAGACCCATTTCTTCCTCCTCCAACTTCCTCACCACCGGAAGGGCAATGCTAGCCTCCCAGCTGCAAGCTCTGGCTCGGGATTCTTGCCGCAGCCAGCAGTGTCCTTGGAGTGTAGTTCAAAGCTGGAGAGGACGCACTGCGGAGCCGGGAGCCTTCGGCGCAGGGGCGGCCCGAAGGCAGTGAAGTGTCGCCGCCAGAAAGAACTGACGCACGACCGGGAAACCACAAGACTGGTGAAAACCTTTCCAAGCCCGAGCCCTGTGATCAAAAGAGGCACAGGAAGCAGCTTTGCCAAGAGTCCTTTCTGCGGCTGGCTGGAACCCTGAGCTCCTGAGCCCTCTGAGCCAACTCCCTGAGCAGATGCTGTCACCCAAGGAGCCGTTACTGAAGCATTTTTTTCCTCTGCTCTGAGGTGGCCCCACGGGTGGGTGGGAATGAGTTTAGTCTCTCTCTCTCGTTCTTGCTTCTTTCTTTTGGCAGAGGGGACCATCTGATTGCTCGCTCTGATTCTGCAGAAGCCATAGACTACTGGCTTGTTAGCCTTTGCCGACGGACTGCTGTCGGATGCTGAGAGCCTAAATACTAAAACTAAATCCTCAAACTGTTACCAATCCCGACATCATCTGATCAGCAAGTACCAAAAGCCGGGACTTCAGCGGGCGCGAACTTCCTTTATTGATCGCATCATAACCTTTCCCCTTCTCCTACGCTAGCTGTGTGTGTGTGTGTGTGTGTGTGTGTGTGTGTGCGTGCGCGCGAGTGTGCGTGCATGTGTGTGTGTGTGAGAGAGAGAGAGAGAGAGCATTCCTTGTAAGAATACACTTACCCAGGAATTGCGTTCAGACCCTTGTCACAGACATAGAGCATGTCTACATTCAAGGTTAGAATAATTCTGTTACTGTGAATTCTTTCTCTTTCCTCGGCCGAAGTAACTGCCCGTGGCCATGTACTAAATCACATCACCGTGTAGCATAGCTGAGGCCTGCAAAGTACCTGAACCATGTCCTGAGAGCTAAATGGCAGAGAAATTGGACTGACCTGAGCACTCCAAAGTGATGGCTTAGCAGTGGGGTATTTTTCCTGGAAACACAACAGAATAAATTTGAACTATTGATTCTGTCATGGGTACAGGCTCCCACGTAGAGGAAAATAAATCAAGTCTGATGAATTTTTCATTTGCCCTTCGCCTGCTTTCTTGCTTTTTGCCTGGCCTTGCGAGCCTACATGTTTCCTCTGTAAACCCACGCTGAATGATTAGCGACGCTGCCCGCGTGGTGCACAGTCGACCTCTTCATCTACCCGTTACCAAAGTGTCGTCAGGTGTGAGGTGGCCCATAGCAGCTTCTCTGAGACGATGCCCTGGATCCTGGCTCAGGTTTCAGTCATTTTAGGAAACATGAGAAGTTCAGGAAGAGGAGGCCACACACTGTCTGCAAAGCCGTCAGGGTCAACATGCAGACAACCGGACTCACACACTGAGCAGTGACAATCAGGTATCTTCTAGGATTCTTCCCCTGGTTCTGTCACGTAGAACAGAAACTGCAAACACACGATGCGGCCCTGCATTTCCCTTCTTGGGGGAAGCACTGGCTTTGTGTACTGCTGACACCAAAAATTTGAGAATAAAACTCTCCTCCTGCCCAGCCTCCACTTTTGGCTCAGTGTGTCCTACCAAAACACACTTCCTAAGACTTCTCTACAGAAAGAATGTTTCAAAAATATAATATTTCCATCTGCTATTTCAATAATACATGCTCTGGGACCCTCTTTATGAACCATTTTCCTTTCTTTGCTCTCATTTAGACCTATAAACATTTGATTCAAAAGCCCTGCGGAGTAGCCAGCCAATCAGGTCCCAGAGCTGTGAACATTCCTAACCCTATAATTTTGTCTGCAGCGGACGCCTCCCGCTGTGGAACTAACTGCTAAGGGATTAGAGCGATGTAATCTTCAGGCCTCTCCCTCCCAAGGTTGCTCTCAAGTGGAGAGAAGGAAGCAGGTTTAATTTTGATAAAATAAACTTTATTTTGTAACTTTATTATTTGTTTTTCTTTCTCTTTTCAACACTTCATAATAGACGGGCCTGGTAATTTGAAATGAGCCTCGCTGGCTGAGGGGCCCTAGGCCACCCCACACTCCTGCAGCTGTTTAAAGCGACAGCCACACGGCATCTGCTCCTGTCACTCCACAGTGCAGTACTTGAGCTTTTCCTCCCTCGTACGAACTGTATATACTCACTTTTATTACACACACGCACGTGGTGTTTTACCAACGGGTGGCAACAAAAGTTGCGTCGGCACTGTCACGCTACCCAGGTATGTGGAAAATGTCACACCTCCTGCAAAATTTTAAATCACTTTTCTATTTGTTAGACTTTTCCCACCAGAGCACTACTTCGGCAATTACTGAGTCATTAAGATTGCAACATGAATTTCCCTCTTTGATATAAACTCAAACATGTTGCTAGGAATAAAAGATCTTTATGGATGAAATTTAATATAATTTGAATCAAGCTCAAAGAGATTTTTTGCTGTGTGTGAAGAAGAAAATAAAAACTCCTTTTGTAAATTTTATGACTGGATTATGGGTGGGGAAAAGTATTTTCCAGGATACAAATATTTTCCCTTTTCTTCTTTGTTTTTTTAATTTAAACTTAATTAGCCCACATATAGTGCATCATTAGTTTTTGAGGTAGTGTTCGATGAGTTCCTGTTTCTTCTTAAATTAAAAAACGCACAAAGTTATAGATACACACATAAAATTAAGTCCAATTATTAGCATGCAAATAGTTACATTTTTCTGGAGACAAGAGGGCAAAAACGTGGCAACACTTTAAACTGTCTACAACTTTAACCAAGAAATTATGCCTTCAGCAGTTGACTCAGGAACTAATCAAGAAGTCATGACGCAAAGGTACACATCCAAAGACGTTTATCACTGCATTGTCTGAAAGAGTGGACTATGTAAAGCGTTTACATTTAAAAGTTCATTAGCAGTCTGAATAAGAAATCACACAAATTTAACGTTGCTTGAAAAAGATCTTTTCCGAGGTATTATTCCTAAGTATTAATTTGAAGTTTGTCACCGTTGAGTGGTCGTGAGTTAAGCACTCTCAGAAAGTGTTCCGTTCAGTGTAGATATGACAGACGTCAGGATGATCATCTTTAAAGGAACAGTTAGCTTTCACTTCCAGCCAGGACAGAATAGTTCGTATCTGATCAACATGCCAACAAAAATGTGAATGGCAGATAAATTTTAAAAATTTCGATGGCACTGGGAAACCATAATTAGGCAGCTAGAACTTGAGGGTTGAAGACCTTAAAAATAATAGAAGAAAGAGATAGCCGTAGCATTTGGTGTTGTTTCCCCATTAAGAAATTCCCCTATTTAGAAGCAGCCAAGAAATTAAGAAACTGCAGCTTTTGCAGATTTATGGGACTGAAGGGACAAAAATTAGATACTGCAGTCTGTGAAGGTGTTAAGGATCTGATAAATAACCAGACTTTCAGTTGGGACCCGTAAAGGGCTACAAACCTGGTGGAAAAAACGAACAGAATCAGCCCTTGCAGAAACTAAAACTCTAAAGTCAGTTTAATCCCAGATTAGAATAATGTGATCTGCTTAGGCTAATGGGCCACCAAAAGCAAAGTAAATGCTTTGTGCAGGGAGATAACACCATTAAAAGCTGTAAACTTTCTTTAAAATATTCTATACACAGTCGTAGTGTTTCATAACATATTATCAGACTTTCCAGTAGGCAAGACCAAATGAGCAAAAGTGCAGAGAAAAAAGACACTCGGGGAAAAAAAGACCTATAGGAGAAATATTTATTAGTGTTACCAGACATGGACTTTTAAATTGTTATGATTACTATTTTTGAGAAAATAGAGGAAAAGTTGAAAAATTTCAGCAGAGAACTGGAGTCTATAATTGAATCAAATTTTTAAAATAAAAAATGCATTAACTGAGTTTAATTTTTTATTTTTTTAAATTATTTTTTATTATGTTATGGTAGTCACCATACGGTACGTCATTAGTTTTTGTTATGGTTTGTATATAATTTTGTTATAGTTTGTATATACTCGTATATGATATATATATGTATATATATATATTAGTTTTGTTTGTCCCAGGATTCATTGTTTACATATAACACCCAGTGCTGCACCCAAAATGTGCCCTCCTTCATAACTGAGTTTTAAAAATAAGTAGACGAAGTTAAGAGCAGATTATACATAGCTTAAATAGAATAAGTAAATTGGAAGATAAGTGAGTAAAACACTCTGGGATAAAATATAAAAGGAGACAGGAAAATACAGAATATAAGGATCATACAGCACCGTGAGAGAGTCCGACAACTATGTACATGTGGTGCCAGGTAAGAAGAAAGAAAGAGTGGAGTAGAAGCAATATTTGAAGACATAATTGTTATTAATTTTCCCAAACTGCAGACAAACATCAAGCCATAGATTAAAGAAGTCTGATGAATTCCAGGTAGGAAAATATGAAGAAAGTCACACCAAGGAAAATCATAAAAAAGCTACTGAAAGCCAAAAAGAAGAGAAATCTTAAAAGCAGCCAGATAAGAGATTTTGATTTCAAAGAAGAAAACAATAACAACTTTCAGTAAAGATTATGGAAGGCAGTAGATAGTGGAAGTCATATTCAAATAGTCCAGACAAAAGAATTTCCTACCTCAAATTCTGTATTTGGTAAAATTATCTTTTAAAATTAAGGTAAAATAAAGACATTTCCAAGCCATGAAATACCAAGTCTTCATTACCAGCAGAGGTTCACTGAAAGTAATCCTAACGGGAGTTCTTCAGGCAGAAGAAAAATTATCCCATATGGAAGCATGGGAATGCAGGAAGACATAAAAGAAGTTAAAATGGAATAAAGAGAAATGGAAAGATTAAAATAAATCATAAAAGTATAATTATAGGGGCGCCTGGGTTGCTCAGTTGGTTAAGCCACTGCCTTCGGCTTAGGTCATGCTCCTGGAGTTCTGGGATCAAGACCCACATCAGGCTCCCAGCTCTGCAAGGAGTCTGCTTCTCCCCTTTCATGCTCTCTCTCATCTCTCTCTCTCTCTCTCAAATAAATAAATAAAATTTAAATATATATATACAATTATAGTGTCTTATGGGATTAAGAGACACCTATCTGTCAAACCATGTGACTTCAAAAGCACAAAGAATGGATAGAGGTTGAGTCCTAAAGTATTTGCATTTGTAGGAAATAGCAAAAGTATTCATTTGTACCAGACTTAACAGAGCCTAATATCAGAGTAACCACTAAACATCATGGAAGCATATATAACTAACAATAAAAAGAAAATAATAAAATGGTAGGTTTAAACTCAAATGTACCAGTAATTACACTGACTATAAATGGGCTAAATATTTAGAAGACTAAAATAATTAAATTTGTATTAAAAACACACACAACTCCATGCTGCTTATAAGAGACTTGCTTTAGGTACACAAAAGGTTGAAAGTAAAAAGGTCCAAATATATATATATCATGTAAGTTATTTTATAGGTGCCTTTGAAATTAATCTGTCTACTTGAAAGAGATCATAAGTAAAAATCATAGACAATGCTTTATGCGGCTTGTGGTGTAGTTAATACAAAAGAGAAATATTTAAATTCTAGTTAGCAGATACTAATTCAAAATAAAGGCATTGGCCTTCCAACAAAAGATTGCAAAACAAATGAAAAAATTTTTTTTTACTTAAAATAAATGTATTTGTTACAGCTGACATAACAAAAGTAGTCTGTGGTGATGATGGATCTGAGGTCTCTGCAAATACATTTGCATGAATTAATATGCATAAGGAGACAGAGGAGACCTAAGAGCAAAAATTAAGCTTGGCCAATGCAGCCAGGAAAACAGCGTATCCGCCTTCCTATCTGGCTTCATGAACTGGGGTTTAGTTTTCTCGTAGAGAGATGGACCAAAGCTATAGGATCTGTTTTCCAGGAAGATCTGAAGGGACTCTGGGCACAAGCACAACAACTTTTACGGCGCTTTGTAACAAACTGTAACCCAGAATAAGAAAGAAGAATTCTCTCCGTCCCTCCCCTCACAGTGCAGGCCCAGCGCTCTGAGGCTCAAAACGTCCATCAGTTTAGACTACTTTGCCTGACAGCGCAGGGCCCTGGCAAGACTGGAAAGTACTGAATGCCTTGAAAGAAGGCTGTCAAGATGCATGGGCCTAAGTGTTCCTCACACATTTAAAAGCCCTGGTGGGAGGGGCTTGCAGAGATAACTGGGAAAGATGGTGAAGCTTAAGATACTCCAGAGAAGAAAGAGATGAAGTCTTAAAAAATTGAGTTTTAAAATATTGGTTACTTAGTTTGTAACTATGGTCATTGTGTTAGATAAGGAAATTGTAAGGTTCTTCTTTGTCTCCTGGACAAATTTTTTTCACCATCGTATGATGGAGAAATGTGGCCTCATAATCTGGGATATTAACTTAAGGATATCCTTGGAAAACTTTCTGTATGTATGTAAAAAGGATTTGTAGTGGATCCTGTGGCCCAGCCTCCACCTCCCCATGTTCTCTTTTAGGTGGGGACGACTTATTTTCCCAGCTGCTGAGAATGGTGCTAGCTGAAAACATTGATCTGTCTGCTCTCTCTTGGAATTCCCTTACTCATGGTCACGCTCCTTTTCCAGGGTGGCCTTTGTCCAATGAATGAAAGTTATAAGGGTCCTGCCTCACGTCCCCGTTTCAGAGCGCTGCTGAGTTCAGGTAAGCCATTCGTGGTGCCAGCACTGCACTCTAACATCTCCGTCTGCCGTTGTGCTTCCTGTCCTTCTGTCACAAGTACTGATTCCAAAAGCACTCCCTAATGTACTTCCAACACACTAATGTCTAACTCAGATTCTGCTTTTTGGGGAAATTATAACAGGTTTGTTCACTAACTTCCATCTTTCTTTATAGCTTTGCCAGATATCAAAAGGGACTTAGCTTTATTGAGGGAGGGCACTGTGGTTCACTGTCATTGACCAGTCTTCCAGACTGAGTGGCAAGATATCCTAGGGTTTGCCAGGGAGCATTATAGAATGTTCACAAAACAGAGGAAAATATTTATTACCTATGGTTTTATCTCATTCTTGCACTAATAAACTGCCACTGTTTTTGTGTTTTTATCTCTAGCATTTGTCCAAATTTATATTAGCTACATATGTTTGGATAAAGGAAGAGACAGCTATTTAAATTAGATAGAAAATGGGACGTATTATAGCATGTAAGACTGACTCAGAAAATCCAAGGAGAACAAAACAACTAAAATCCAGGAATGTGGAATGGGAGCCATTCTGGGAAAATTATCGATCTTGAGAGATAATAGACGTTCTTCTCGATTTAGAACTTCACACATTTTTGCCTTTAAGTATGTATGGTTCAATATAATCCCACTCTCCTCTTCCTTTTCTACCTAAGAAACTTGATTGTGGCAAAAATTGGAGCCTTCCTATGTGTTTTGTGAATTCTTAGTGAGGACTTAACATTTGCTGGGCCTGAGGTCATATTGTGACACTAGTAACTTGAGCTGTAGAATCTTTGACCCTGGGCTTTGACCCTTTGTGAGAGCCTGAGCTTTCAGGTCAGGGAGAGACTCATAGCATGAAGGTTTTTTGTCACTTTTGGGAAGCCCTGGAAGCCCTTGGATTTAAAGGCTCAGAGGCAGTTTTGAATATATACCATATATCTGGAGAATTCACTTATTATGAATTTAATCATTGAAAGTAAGAACTACAGCTTAGAACAGGATCAAGAACCAGTGATGATGGTTAAAGTGAAAAATTCTGTCCATCAGGAGTTACCACTAAGAAAGTGAAAAGATAGGGGCACAGGGGTGGCTCAGTGGGTTAAGCGTCTGCCTTTAGCTCAGGTCATGATCTCAGGGTCCTGGGATTGAGCCCTGTAGTGGGCTCCCTGCTCAGAGGAGAGCCTGCTTCCCCCTCTTCTCTGCTCTTCACCCTCCCCCACCACCCATGCTCTATCTCTCTCTCTCAAAAAAAAAAAAAAATCTTTAAAAAAAGTGAAAAGACAAATCACAAAGAGGAAAACAATATTTGCAATACATGTATCTGTCAAAAGACTCATCCCCAGAATATGTAATGAATACCTGCAGATTAGGAAGACAGAAAACCCAATTAAATTATTGGGCAAATTATTGGGAAAAGGTTTGAACAGACACGTTGGAAAGAGATTCAAATGGTCAATGAACATATCTAAAGGTGCTCAAAATTAATAGTCCTTCAGGGAAATCCAAATTAGAACCTCAGTATGAGCCTCCTACACAGCCTCCAGAATGTATTGGCAAAGAAAATGAAACTTATACAACACTGGTGAGTGTGTACATTGGTATAATAAAGTTAGAAAACAGTTTGATACTATATATTAAAGATGGACACATGTATACTATGACCTGGCAATTCCGCTCTTAGATTTATACCACTAGAAGTTCACGTATGTGGTGCCCAAAAGACACGTACCAAACGTTTTTGTAGAACTATTCAAGCCAAAATTAAAAATAATCCAACTATACATGAATAACAGAACGGAAAGTGAGTTGTGTTCTATATATGTAATGAAGTACTGAATTATAATGCAAGTAATCAAACCGCAGTTACATGCACCAACGTAGGTGAATCTCATTCAACATTATGCTGAGTTAAAGAAGCAAGGTGCAGAAGAGTATATACTGAAGAAGGATACAAATTTCAAAGATAGACCCAAAATACACGTGATAATGGGAAGATATAGTAACTGGAAAGAAATACAAGGGGGCTTCTTGGGGTTGTGATGGTTTCTTGGTTTTGACCTGGCTCACCATTACACAGGTGTGTTTATTTTAAGAATATTCATTAAGTAATGATGATTCACGTATACTTCAATAAAGGGAGGGGGGAAATGAGTTTTGTTCACATTATGGGAAAAATAGATTTTTTCCAGTAAAGGAATGAGCAAGGAGTACAGGAAAAACTCATTTGAGTTTGACTTCCTTAAAAGGAATTTTTTAATAATATGAAGGATATTCTATGGAATTATGGGATTTTTAAAAAATCAAAGCCTAAGGATCACAGAATTTTTCAGTCTATAATTAGTATTCAATCATGACTTCTGATTCTTGAAGCTGTTCGGCATGAATACTTTCCTTAAATGTGATATTCATCTTGACTAATGAAGAAAAACTCAGCCATTCCCATATGGCCCATTGTAGACTGTGATTTAGAGCAAGGGAGAGCCTCAAGGATGGGTCACTGTCCGGTAGATGAAGTAGTTATTTAACACTGTGTCTGCCTCATGATGCATGGACCCAGAGGGAAAAATGCAGGTGGGAGGTAGACATTAAACTTCCTCAGAAACTCACAAAGTGGAAAACTCTGAATAGAAACCTTGGGAACTCTGGTTTACTGTGAGAATGAAGGGAGCCAGAGGAATAAGTCTCTAGAAGGAGAACCCAGAGGGGGGAAGCTGAACTCAAAGTAATCTATTCCTAGGAGACCCATTCAGGTAAGAGTAAGTCTACAACATACCATTTCCCCCACCTCCCTTTTTTTGCTTTGAACAAGTATGTAAAAACGAGGAAACGGTTTCAGTTGACAAAGTGCTGCTTATAACGTAATTAAAAACAAAATGATTTTGTTTGTGCTACAGGTTTCTTGTTATTTTTATGACTTCATTTGCTAGTCAATTCTGCTTTCCTTTTTTTATTTTTAGGTTCAGTTAGCCACTATATAGTACATCCTTAGTTTCTGATGTAGCGCTGCATGTTTCTATCTAAAGCCAAAAAGCAAGGTAGCCAGCACTGGAGGGGCCCTACATTGTAGCTTCGGCACTTTTCCAAAGCAGAGTGAGTCTCCAGTGGAATGCAAGATAGATTCTCTTAACTGTTTCTTTCAGTGACTTTTGTATATTTCTAGAAACTAACATAGCCAAATGTTTATTTTTCAAATACAAATTACAATGATGTACCATAAATGTTTTAATCTCAACAATGGTCTTTAATGAATCTGGTGTGGATTTTATCTTGGTAAAAAGAAATTTTACAGATAGTAGAACTATCTTAATATTTTTGAAGCAATTCGTACTTTCTCTTGAATTTTTGCCATCTTTTAATATGATGGCAGCAAAAAAAAAAAATTCCTAAGGGAAAAAAAAAACAACTTTGTCCCCTGACTGTAGGGTTGAAAAGTGGGTATCTTGGGTCTACATCCACTCATTTCAGTGACTGGATTAAGGGTGGGCACATGATCCAGGAAAGGCCAATCACGATCTTTTCCTAGGATTAATATATTTTCTGTTTCCAAGTTTCCAAGGCAGGAGGATGTGAACCTAGGGCCGCTAGCAGATATGTGGAGAGAATGTCCCCACTGAAAAGCCAAGTAGAGGCAATGGTCATACAGAGACAGAAGGAATCTTGTGTCTTCGTATCTCTGGCTAAAATCCCAAGGCTCTGGTTCTTGGATGTCTTTTTTCAGGTCTACGAATTGCTCAAATATGCTCCAGAGTTTCCTGAATGAAGGGATTCTCTTTTTGCACAGGCCAATTTGAGTTGGTTTCTGTCACCAGCAACCAAAAAAGTCCTAATGAATAAAAGGACAATATCAAGAGTAACAGGAGGGCCAGGAACTGCCAACTGCTGTCTCGAAGCTGTTTATTTCCGTCATGTTATCCAAATGTACTCTTTCCTTTGTATGGGCCCTTGGTGACTGGACATCAAATAGCTACTGTGCATGTAGTGATAATTTCCAAATTGTGCAGATGCTCTTCTCCATGGGCAGTGTTGCTTGAATTTCAATGTGCTCTCAGGAGTGAAAGATTTGCTCTCCCCAACCCTTTCCCACCAAGTACTTTCCTGCTGTCTGATAGTTTCTGTAGATTTAGGGGTTTCTCTGGATTAAATTTTTATTTACCAGTTTCATAGGTGTTTCTACAAATACAAAAGTAATACATTTTCTTTGTAAAATGTCCATAGTTTACTGAAAAGCATAGAATGAATCCCTTGTAATTCTATCATTCAGAGATAATAACTGGTAATATTTCAGTGTGTATTTCATTTTTCTCCTTTCATACTTTTTCTATCCACACACACATATGTGCATATTACAAAAACTTGGATCGTGGTGTAATAATGCAATTTTCACTTGATCGTCTTTTAAATCGAAACTATCATTCTCATGAATAATCACACTGAAATCTATTTTATGGATATTGCCCAATAACATAAACTTGTACCCATTTTTTTAACCTTTTGACCTCCTTCACTCATTTCTCCCACTCCCCACCCCTACCTCTGACAACCACCAATCTGTTCTCTGTATCTGTGAGCTTGTTTTTTGTTCGTTGTTTAGATTCCACATACAAAGGAGATCATACGGTATTTGTCTTTCTCTATTTCATTGAGCATAAGTCTCTTGAGGTTCCTCCATGTTGTGACAAGTGGCAAGATTTCCTTTTTTTAATGACAGAATAATATCCCATTGTATAAATCTACCACATCTTCTTTACCCATTCATTCATCAATGGACACTTAGGTGTTTCCATATCTTAGCTATTACAAACAATGTTATAACGAGTATCGGGGTGCATATCTCTTTTCAAATTCGTGTTTTTGTTTTCATTGGGCAAATACCCCAGATGGAATTGTCAGGTCATATGATAGTTCTACTTTTTAAATTTTTGAGGGGCGTTCATACCATTTCATAGTGGTTGTACCAATTTACATTCCCGTCAACAGTGAACAAGAGTTCCTTTTTCTCCACATTCTCATCAACACTTGTCTTTTTCATAATAACCATTCTTAAAGATGTGCTGTGATATCTCGTTGTGGTTTTGGTGTGCATTTCCCTGGCAACTGTTGAGTATCTTTTCACGTACCTGTTGACTGTCTGTATGTCTCTTTGGGAAAATGCCTATTTAGAGCTGTTCCTTTTTTAATTGGATTTTTTCTTTCACTATTAAGTTGTATGAGTTCTTTATATATTTTGGATATTAGCTCCTTACTAGATATATGATTTGCAAGTGTTCCTCCCTCGCCACAATTTGGTAGTTTGCTTTTTCATTTTGTTGATGGTTCCCCTGCTGTACAGTGCTTTTTAAATATCAAATGTGACAAGATATAAAAATTATGATCTTGATTGCCACAAAGAAATTAGTCACAATATCTACTATATTATAATGTTGTGTTAGGCAGGAGTCTGATGAATTTTAAAATGATTTCAGATCTCAAGTTACTTTTACTCTGAGGTTTCTTTTATAAAAAAGAATATCATATATCCAATTTATTATTAATTAAAGAATGGATGTTACAAACGGAGTAATTTGGAAATCAAGGAAGGGACAATAATCATGGGCTGGGAAAACTGAAGGGATGTGGAGTTTGAGCAGAGTCCTGAAGAGCAGAAAGACTCCGCTTGGGCAGAAAGGGCAGGGGTTTCCAGGAGAAGAAACAGTGACAAAGCCCCAAAAATGAAGAATGTAGGTCTGTGTGCCTGGAGTAGAAGCTTGATGAAGAAAACGTTAATCCTATACCATTAACCATTTGATCCTGTTCTGTCTTTTTACAGATCATCCTTTGTAGTTGTAATTTCTTAAGGGATTGGGATGTGGGAGTGAGAAGTGAGAGCTAACCATCCCATCTGGAGTTCTCCTTGACACGTGGTCCCTAAAAGCGTTTTGTATGCTTCTTTTCTCTGTGGTATCCATGGGCTTCCCTTCTGATCATTCATCAAAGTAAGGGGCCATCTGCTCTGCGCTCCGTCTGCTCCATGAATGAAGTGAAGGCATGTGTTATGTGGCTCTGTTCCAGCTTCCCCTTCTTTACATCTGCTGCGCCCCTTTGAACAGCCCATGGGGCATAACTGACGTCTCACCTTACGACAAGGTGCATGACCCTTTTGCTTCCAGTCCTATTTTACTTTGAAAACTACCTGCATCTCATGCTGTTCAGGTGTTATTGTAGAAACCCTCACCATACACCAAGACACCACTTGTTTACATTCCTTGGGCAGGAACATTTTACCAATGAAAGGTACTAAAACATTTCATTAAAGGAAATTCAACATTTCAACCAATTCTTCTATTACATGAAGAATAACAACTTTCAATTTATGTATCCCAATCCCTTTGAAGTCCATTATTGACATTTTCTAAACAATATTCTGTATATCCTTGGGCTCCTCAACTCACAGGAGAAGGTTTAAAGCTAGAACAACCTTGAAACTACAGAGTCTAAAATGAATGAAAATAGGCCTAGGAATGAAGTCACAGAACTAGAAAGAGTATTGCAAAGGCCTTCCAAAAACTGTGTGCATGTGTGTGTATGTGTGTGTGGGTGTGTGTTTGAAAATGCAATGACAAATGCTCTTTTCTTCCAAACTAGAGAGCCAGAGAAAGACCTCTAGATGACTAGGAGGCAGAAATTTTTAGATTTTATATTTATATAGGAAATAAAAGCACTTTTGCAAGAATTTTTGTGTTTGAGATAAGTGAAAGTGGGCCAGTATTTAACTTTTCTGACCCTCACATTGCTGCTCTGTAACTGGAGGATAATAAACACCTGCATGAAAGAATGTGAGAAAGGACTAAATACTGAGCTCAGTACCTATGGTGTAGGAAGCCCTTGAATAGTTATTATAATGCCTGGAATGTAGTAATTACCCCTTGTTTGAAAGAAGTGATACGTAGAAATCTTCTTGTCTTCCAGGCAAGAGTTGGTAAAATTTGGTGACTCTTACGCTCCTAGAAAGATGTACTTTCACCATAATTTCTGTAGTGATTATAGCTCTTTGCTTAGCCTGATATGAAAACTTTATGAAACATAAAAGCTAGACCATAGAAATAGTCTTAATCAACATCAAAGTGACACTGGTAACATTCCTAAAGCCTTTATGGGCTGGAGTCATTCTTTTTCAGAATTTCAAACAAAAAGTAATTCTCTGAGAGAAATTAGAGAACACAAAACAAAGGTTTAATTAACGATCTACTTGGGACGTAAGGAACAGCATGGAGGACATTAGAAGACGGAAGGGAAAAATGAAGGGTGTCTATCAGAGGGGGAGACAAACCATAAGAGACTGTGCCTAGAAACAAACTGAGGGTTTCAGAGGGGAGGGGAAGTGGGGAGATGGATTGGCATGGTGATGGGTATTAAGTAGGGCATGTATTGCAGGGAGCACTGGGTGTTATATGCAAACGATGACTCTTGGAACACTACATCAAACACTAATGAGGTACTGTATAGTGACTAACATAACATAGTAAAAAAGATAAAATTGAGAAAAAAAAAGGATCTACTTGGGGCAGTGAAAAAGGCAGGTAAACAGATTTGAAAGAAATAGAGGACATTTATAATACCTTCATTGAGATAGTATTGATGTATAATAAACTGCCTAATTTGATGGGCTTTGACATAGGTATATGTGCATGAAATCATCAACGTAATCAAGAAGTTGAATCGAGCATATCAACCACTTACAACAGTGTCCTCTTGCCCTTTTGGTCCCTTCTCTCTCTCCTCCCTCTTTCCCTGGCAATCCAGTGGGGATTTTTTCCTATTACTACATGTTAATTTAAATTTTCTAGAGTTTTCTACAAATAGAATTAAACTGTGCACATTCTTCTTATTTTCTGGCTTCTTTCATTCAGCATAATTATTTTGAGATTCATTATATTGCTGCACTAGTCAAGTTCATTCCTCTTTCTTTTTTTCTTCCTTTTTTTAAGATTTGAGAGAGCACAAGCAGAGAGAGCAGCAGGCAGAGGGAGAAGCAGACTCCCCACTGAGCAAGGAGCCTGATGCGGGACTTGATCCCAGGACCCTGGGGTCATGACCTGAACCAAAAGTAGGCGCTTAACCAACCAACTGAACAACCCAGGCATCCCAATTCCTTTTCATTTCTGAGTAGTATTCCATCGTATGACTATAACATACATTGTTTGTCCATTCACCTGATAGGCATTTGGGTTGTTTCCTAATTTTGACTATTACAAAAAACTGCGATGAATATTTGTATACAAGTCTCTGTAAGATTCATGCTCTCATTTCTACTTAGGAGTAGAATGACTGGATAATGGTAGATACATGGTTAACTTCTTAACAAGTTTCCAAACTGTCTTCTGAAATGGTTCCACATTTTGCGCATCCACCAGTGGTTCCCAGCTCTGCCACACCCTCACCAATCCTTGCTACGGTCATTCTTTTTAGTTTTAGCCATTCTAATAGGTGTGTAGTGATATGGTGTTAATTTGAATTCTCCTAATGACTAATGATTTTGAGCATCTTTTTATGTACTTATAAGCCATATGTTTATTTTGGTAAAGTATCTTGTTAAATCTTTTGCTCATTTTTTATTGGGCTGGTTGGCTGTTTTCTTATTACAGAATTTAACATGTACTTCACAGGTCTGGATACAAGCTTTTCATGAGATTTATGATTTGCAAATATTTTCTCCTGGTTGGTAGCTTGTCTTTGCATGTTTTTAAACAGTGTCTTTCAAAGATTAGAAGTATTTCATTCTAATGGTCTACAATTTGTCGACTTTTCGTCTGTTGGATGAATCATGCTTTGGTGTCCTAAGAAACTTTTCCTTCAGAGACTTCTATGGTTTACAATTTACATTTAGGTCTAGGATTCCTTTTAAATTTATGCAGATGGTAAGAGGTGTGGGTCACAGGCACGCTTGGCACTCGGGTATCCAGTTGCTCTAATAACACTCCTTGAATAGTATCTTCTGTCCACAGAATTGCCTTGTCACCTTCATAGAAAATCACTTGTCCATAAATATGTGGGTGCGCTTCTGGATTTTATTCTTTTCCATTGATCTATTTTTCTATCGTTTCGCCAATACCATACTGTCATGATTAATCTAGCTGTAAAGTGAGTCTTTGGTTTAAAGACTTTATTCTTCTCTTGCAAAGATGTATTATATGAGTATTTTATGTTCTTTGTAATTCCATTTGAATTCCACAGGCAACTTGCCACCTAAAACAATATACAGGATTCTAAATCTGTTGAATGAATCCACAGACCAGTTTAAGAAGAACTGACATCTTGACTGTATTGAATCTCTGGACCCACAAACACAACATATTTCTTCCATTTATGTGGGTCTTCTTTCACTTCTCTCAGCAAAGTCTTGCAGTTCTTAGCATACAGGCTTTATAAATCTTTTGTCAGCTTTGTTCCTAAGTATTTCATATTTTCTTATGCCATTATGAGTTATATGTCTTTTAAATTCTGAGTTTTTGTTTCTAGCACATAGAAATGAAATTGTCTTTTTTTTTTTTGAGAGAGAGAGAGAGAGAGAGAGAAAGAGAGTGCCTGTGACTGGCGGTGGGGGGGCCAGAGGGAGAGGGAGAGAGAGAATATTAAGCAGGATCCGTGCCCAACACAGAGTCTGATGTGAGGCTCAGTCTCACAACCTGAGCCCAGATCAAGAGTTGGATGGTCAACCAACTGAGCCACCAGGTGCCCCACTGTTCAATAGTGGTTTGTATCCTATAATCTTGGTAAACTGACTTACTAGTTCTAGTAGCTTTCCATGTATTTCATTGGACTGCCTACTTAGAGAATATATTATCTGTAAATATAGTTTTATTTCTTCCTTTCCTATCTGAATTCCCTTTTACCTATTTTTCTTACCATATTTTACTGGGCAGAAGCTCCAGTGTAATGATGAATAGAAGTAGCAGAGCAGGCATTTATGTCCTATTCTTGAACTTAGGGGAAGACATTAAGTCTTTCATCACTAAGGATGATGTTAGCCGTTGGGCTTTCATAGATGCCGCTCCTCAAACTGAGAGATTTCTCTTCTATGATTAGTTTCCTGAGAGTTTTGATCAGGAGTGAACCTGATTTTGTCAAGTGCTTTTCCTACAGCTAAGATGATTGACTTTTCTGTAATTTAATATGAATTACATTGCTTGATCTTATAAGTAAAACCAACCTTGCACTCATGACATAAACTCTATTTGTTAATAATATATTATCTATTTTGATATGGTTTCATTTACGTGGATCGTGTATTATTTAGAATTTTTGCATCTTTGTTCATAAATGATATTAGCCCATCATTTCTTTTGTTTATAATATCTTTTTCCGATTTGGTATTCAGGAAATACTGGAATTGAGGGTATAGCTCAGGGGTAGAGCATTTGACTGCAGGAAATACTGGAACCAAATAATAATTTATGAAGTATTCTTTCCTCTTCAACTTTCTGTAAGAGTTTGTGCAGAGTTGGTATTATTTCTTCCTTTAATGCTTGGTAGAATTCACCAGATCAACAATTTAAATGAAATGGACCAATTCCTTGAAAGACACAAACTACCAAAGCTTATTCAAGGAGAATTTAATCATCTGATTAGCCCTAAATCTAATGAAGACATTGAATTTATAGTTAAAAATTTTCTGAAAAGATTATGACTGGAATCCATGGGTATAATTTTTTTCATATTTCTTATACTTGGAAATTATTGAGCTTCTTGGACCTTTGGGTTTACAGTTTTCATTTTTTTTTTTTTAATAGCGAATATTTCTTAAAGTACTTTTCTGCCTCTTCCCACTCCTCTCTGATATACCCCTATTAGGCTGATATTGTCCCACAGCTCACTGATGCTACTTTATTTATGCCTTTTTTTTCCTCTATGCACTTAATCTTGGACAGTTTCCATTACTTTATTTTCGAGTTTACTTATCTTTCCTCCCGCAAGATCCTATCTGCTGTTAATCGCATCCAGTGTATTTTTCGTCTCAGACTCTTTTTGTTTTCATCACTAGAAGCTTGATTTGCTTTTTTAAAATTTCTTTTATGTTTCTATATAACTTTTGGAACATATGGAATGCAGTTACAATAACCATTTTTATATCCTCTTCAGCTAATTCAAATATCTGTGTCAGTTCTGTGTCAATTTCAATAGATCGCCTCCTCTCCTCACTGTGGATTTTATTTTCCTGTTTCTTCACATGCCTGGTAATTTTTTTTTTTAACCAGGGGCCAGACATTTTGAATTTTATATTTTGGGGTATTGGATATTTTTGTTTCCATAATATTCTTGAGCTTTCGTTTGGGATGCAGCTAATTTACTTAGAAATAATTTGGTGTTTTGGGGTACTCCTTTTAAGATTTGTTAGGTGGAGAACAGGGTGTTTGGCCTAGGACTAGTTATTCTTCACTACTGAAGCAAGTTTCTTCTAAGAACTCTTCCCAATTCATTGTGAATTATGAAGTTTCCTAGGGTTGATGAGAGCAGATACTGTTCTTGGCCCTATATGACTGATGGTTACTATTAACACTGAACTTTTCAGGGAGTTCTTTCCTTGGTTCAAATGCTTTTCTTCCATTCATGCATTGATCATTATTCCAATGAGTACTCAAGGGGTGGGGGAATACTTTGACATTCGTTGGAGGTCTCTCTCTGTGCAGCCCTGTGTTCTCTGGTTCACTGTCTTGTAACCATGAGCTACTTTGATCTCTCTGGATTTTCAGCTCTATCTCCTCAACTCAGTGAGTCTCCTGGATTCTGTCCATGTGCTATGGTCTGGCAACTTCCACAAAGTGGAAATCTGAGATAATTGTGGGGCTCACTTCATGCGCTTTCTGTTTCTCAGGGATCATTGTCCTCTGTTGCCCGCGTATTGAGAATCATTATTCCATATATTTAATCTGGCTATTTTGGTTGTTCCATAGGGGAAGGTAAATACTGTCCCTATTGTTCTACCTAGGTCAGAAGTGCAGATTTTGAGACAGGTGATATTTAAAAGCAATATAGCAGATGCTGAGGGGGTTTGAACCATTCATATCGACTCTATACCATTTTCTATTCCAGTATATATGCTAGATTTGACATCATGTCTTACACACAGAGGCTCACTACAGGAATGACTCTCAGAAAGAAAACATGATTCTTATTCACCACCCTCATCCCTTGCAATATATTCTTTAGAAAAGAGAAACTTGTTAGGTACTGGGAAGAACTGTGGAACCCCTTCAGCCCCCCACACCAAAAAAGTCAGACCACCATTCCTTTAGTTCTTAGAGTTTCTACAGAATTACAGAATATCCACAACCTGATATTATTGGGTTGACTATGGTCCCAATTTTTATAACGGGTGTTCCTGTCACCTCTGGTCCTATCTCATGGAACCCACAGGCTCAGGCCACAGGCATCTGATTCCCCTCATGGAGATTTTTCTCTTTTCTTTCTCCTCAAGATGCTGCTTACCATTTTAGGACCCCAGTATTTTAAAAAAGCTAAACAAAAGCACCTTTTTAAAAAGTTATTTTCTTCCATATAGAACTTGATGACCCATCAGATGGAGCTCGGACCTCAGAAACACAGGGGTCCCTGTATTAAACCAGCACCTGAGGGAGGTTCCAGTGCACTCGAAGCTTGGAAATCCACTACTGTGGTCGACCGCAGGCATCACAGAGCGGAGAAAGTTTCCAAGCACCCCTGTTAACCCTGGCTAAAGGGGTAAAATTGTTCAACATCAGGCATAAGACTACTTCTGTTGATGATGAAGTTTTTCCATGCATTGTTCAGACCTTTACTCAGGTGTTGAAAGATGGGCTCCATTCTTTAAGTATGTGTGCTGGTAAGTGGGTGTTTAGATGGATAAGGATGGTCTACAGAATTACAGAATAAGACTCTTAAGGAAAGAGGAGACCAAGCACAACTCTCTCACCTCAGAAGAGACTTAAGAGCATGTAGCTCCATCTTGTGAGACGAAACACCCAAGCTGCTCTTCCCCCTCCTGCAGAGCAGATCAGAAGGGGAAAAACTGAGATAGAAAAGAATCTGATAAATGCAAAAGACATAGTGGAAACTGTGTGCTTAATACCTAAACCATCTCAGAGAAAAAGTGGATTCTTTTCAATCTGGCCTGAAATCAAGAGAATTTTTCCTATGAATATCAGAAGAAGTTTGCTCAGCCAATAAATGGAAGATGTGACCGAGCTTCTAATTTCTGCTCGTAGCAAGACAGAGACGTAAGCAAACTCACACCTCCCTAATGTTTTTTTTTTCCTGAAAAAAGGATTTCTTTCAACCCCAAAATATATATTCATACTTTTCCTGCATTACAGGTGCATTTGGATGCAACCCTAATTTCTCTGATTTATGTTAGGTGAGCATCGTAGTCCTACTATGTTTATGTTTATATTCAGAATAAATAACATATGGTTTTGACAATTTAAGGCATATATTTAAGTTATTCAGATCCATAGTAACAAAGCACAATCATTTTTGTACTAAGATAATAGCATCCCAGAGCCTCCCCCTGCTTCCTTCCATCTCTGCTACTGTCCCCAACTCATTCCGCACATGGAGGACCATATGGTATCTTTGTGTTTATTTCTGGTTAGCAGTATAGGCATTTTTTTTTAACTCACAAATACAGAGATAACTTTTAGAAAGACAAATAGCTAAAATGGTTGAAAGTAGTTCTTTGGAGTAAAAAATCAGTGTGGAGATTATTTTTTTCTTATTATAATATAATTGCTACAAAACTATTTGCCATTTTACATTAAAGAAATGAAATCTTGCCATTTGCAATGACATGGATGGAACTAGAGGCTATTACACTAAATGAACTAAGTTAATCAGAGAAAGACAATTATCATAGGATCTCACTGATAGGAGAAATTTGGGAAACAAGACAGAGACTCATAGGGAAAGGAAGGAAAAATTGAAACAAGATGGGATTGGGAGGGAGACAAAGCATAAGAGACTCTTAATCTCAGGAAACAAACTGAGGGTTGCTGGGTTGGGGGGGTAGGGATAGGTTGTCTAGGTGATGGACGTTGGGGAGGGAATGTGCTATGGTGAGTGCTGTGAATTGTGTAAGACTGATGATTCACAGACCTGTACCCTTGAAACAAGTAATACATTTTATGTTAATATAAAAAAAATTTTTAAAACTACTTGGCATTTTATACATATGTATGGGTTTTTGTTTGATAAAGTAACTTTTTTCTTGAGGCACACAGCTGGAAATGGTTCACCCCTGAGTAAGGTGTTCACTACCATCCTGCCACCTCTATCTTGGGCTTGCGCTGGAATTCTTCTCAGTGCCTGGTTTTTTTAGGGTTTCCTTCAATTCCACAAGCCTCTAACTTTTTGCCACAAACTTCTTTGTAGTGATCAATTTCAGATTCGCTTGCAACCAAAGAACTCTGGCTGATACATCTACTGTGATGAACATCTTCTCTCTCATTTGCATCTCCCCCTGTTGCCTATACAACGTCGAAGGGCCTTGGCTGTCCCACAAGGGCCTCCATGACCAGGCCTCTCTCTGCCCTCACATTTCTGTCACCACTCTAATTTCTAGGGCTGCCCATCTGCTCACGGTTAGCTGGAAACCATACAGATTTGCCAGACTCTTCCTTTTTCCTGGAGCATATCCTCCTCCTCCTGTCATTTGGCAGTTGTTATTTACCTTCTGTGCTTGGCTCCAGCATCATTTCCTCCAAAAAACATCATTGAGTTCTTCAGGTTGCTCCTTTAGAGCCTTCTCTATACCTTCCATTACTATTCACTGTCAAAGATTGATACTCTCTTGTGTATCTGTCTTCTCTGGACTATAAATTTGTCAAGAGCGTATCTGCCTTTATTTTTACGTTAATGCCTCACACATCACATAACATTCAAACCAATAAATATTTTATGAACTAAAATGGATATTCTTAATTATAAAAGGGGTCAAATTATATGCCACATAATGGACTTCCTTCAGTATTTGAAAATCTGCAGATTACAGTTTAAAACTTGTATCCAAGAAGTTGCTTTTAAAGATTAAGAATGGAAATGTAATTGCTGAAAAGTTGAGAAAACTATACTGTGTATGACTATCCTGTATAAATAGTATATTTATATAAATAATGTATGTATAATATAAAACTATATATACATTATAGAGAATAGTTTTATACTATAGTATACATAGTGTAACTATAGTATAACTATAGTTATACTACATAACTATGTAGTTATATAGTACATATAACTATAATATACTACATAACTAGAGTATAACATAGTATACTATACTATAGTATGCATAGTTTATACCATAATATACATACTATACTATAGTATGTAGTATACATAGTATACATGGTATATGTATAGTATAAAACTATACTGTATATGTTGCTCTCTAATCGCTGTGTAAAGTTTGATTGTGCTTCTTTTGGGGAGATAACCAAGTTCTCTTTGGTTGCATTGCCATGACCAGATGGCAGCATCAATATGATCTTTTTCAAGATGTTCATTAGATCATCCTCAAAGCCTTTCAGCATCTTCCCATTGCACTTAGACTAAAATCTAAATGTCTAGGGCATCTGTCTCTGCCTGAATTTGTTTCCCGAGGCAGCTGTAGCAAAGCCCCATAAAGTGGGTGGGTTAAACAACAGAAATGTATTGCTATACAGTTCTGGAGACTGGAAGTCCAAAATGAAAATGTCAGCAGGGCTGGTTCCTTCTGGCGGCTGTGAGGGAGAACACATTCCATGCCTGTCCCCTAACTTCTGTGGTTGCTGGCAATCGTTGGCGTTCCTTGCCTTGTAGATGCAATACCCCAACCTCTGCCTTCATCTTCACATGATGTTCTCTGTTTGTGTCTGTTTCCATGTCCAAATTTCCCCTTTTTATAAGGACATGATCATATTGGATTAGGGCCCACCACGATGATCTCATGCTAACTAATCATCTGCAAAACCCCTATTCCAAATAAGTCACATTCCCAGGCACTGGGGGTTAGGACTTCAACATCATCTTGGGGAAACACAATTTAACTCATAACAGTGTCTGCTTTTGTCATATCATTTCCTGCCACTCTCCATCTTATTCTAGCCATACTGGCCTTCGTACTCATCCTAGAACAAGTCAACAGCACCCTCTCCTCAGAGATTTTGTATTTCTTGTTGATGCTGAGAACGCCCTTCACATAGGCATAGTCTTCTCATTTTGAGCTCAGATCAAAGTCAGAGACTCTGCTCCTGCACCCATATGCTATAGGCCTGTTTATTTCCGGATAGCCCTTACCATGGTTTGAACCATCTTGTTCTTTTAGGTGTTTGTTTGACTTTCCTATCGAGAATGGATACTCCAAGAGCATAGAGATCCTGCCTTCTTCTTAATGATGTATCCCTAGTGCTTAATACAGTGCCTGTTAGATAGCAGGGGTCAATGCAAATTATTGTACTATAATGAATTAGATTTACTTCAAAGCAAGGTATAAAGATAAACATCTAAAGTCACATCTCCAAACAGCATAAATAATTTACCAAAGAAACAGTTGAAATGGGTCTTTACCGAGAATAATTTTTTTTTCAAATATGGAAACATCACTAGCATCTCTTCTCGCAAAATTCAAATGACCTCTGATCACATGTCCATTTTGTAACATAGCTTCACTGACCACTCTGTTTAAAATCACAATTCTCCACCCAAACAGATTTCCCGTGGATCTCCTTCTAGGGTTCCACAATACTTTTCACCTTCGAAAGACTGTATAATACACTTACCGATGCTGCCTTTTTTTTTTTTTTAAAGATTTTATTTATTTATTTGTCAGAGAGAGAGAGAGCACAGGCAGACAGAGTGTCAGAGGGAGAAGCAGGATCCCTGCAGAGCAAGGAGCCCAATGCGGGACTCGATCCCAAGACCCTGGGATCGTGACCTGAGCCGAAGGCAGCCGCCTAACCAACTGAGCCACCCAGGCGTCCCCTGATGCTGCCTTTTTAAATTTTAACTGGAGATACTGCTTTATAAAAGTGCCTTCGGCTCTACCTATCCTAGCTTAACATTCTGATGTATAATGGTACTCACATATAAAACCGTGGGGGTGAGTGAATGTTGCAGGGGCTGTGTTAGTCCTGGGATCCAGGCTTCACTTCTTCCTCGACTAGAATTGGTATCTTTAGGCTGAGCGATTGGTACTCAGGGCATGGTCAGTAGCTAGGCCCAGTGCATTTCTTTTTCCTTACAGATTTTTTTTTTTAACCATCCCAACATGAAAGGCCTCCCAACAATCCAGACCAACCTTTGTCTTAATGGAGTCTGAAGTTCACTCTTCTGTTTATGATGTGTAACAATTGAAGTGGGAGATATAAAGTTTGCAGCTATTATGTAATCAAAACCATTTGTGTTTTCCCGAAGAGGAAGGAGGAGGCAAGAAGGGGATGGGGAGGCAGGGAGGAGGAAGAAAAGGAAAAATCTCAGAATTGGAAGGTTAGAGCTTGTGCAGAGAGCAGGAAGTTGAAACTCATCCAACTGTCACATAACAACAGAAGAAAAATGCTTTATGTATTCAATCATTATTAAGTGTTCTGCATGTCTGTTCCCCATGTTATTTGCCAGTATATATTGGTTTTCAAATGCTAGCATTTTAAGAGCAGGAGAAATATTTACTTTTAAGCTAAAAATTGATTTTTGAAGGCCATTAAAAACAAAAATTCCATGTGGTAGAAGAGGAAAAAAAAAGTGATACTCTCACTTTAAAACATTCTATACTGAAACCAAAAAGGCCTCTATTGCCTTTAACTTTGAAAGTCACTTTCTAAATGAAGGGCCACTCCAAGCTGAGCCACTAGTGTTCCAATTCCACAAATATGTTCTAGGAATAAAGCGTTTCATGTCCAGTGATGGTACTGAGGTAGACCGGACTTCGAAGGAAGGCGGTGCCCAGCAAGCCACCAGCCCATGGCTCTCCTGTAGAAAGCATGTACCTCCGAGCCAAACTGGAAAATGGAAAATTGGGGGAAGTAAAAACCTCTGTGGACACTTTCCTCTTTTAGCCTCTAGAAAATAGTCTGAGCAGAAAAACTGCAGGTAGAATTGGATCATTGAGCTTGTGAATCACAGCACTGTGCAGGCTTAGAACTGGAAAATGTTGAAGGAAGTGGAGGCCCAACTATTCTACAGATGAGAAGACCGGAGCACAAAGGAATGGTGTGGCAGCCCAAGGTCATAGATCCATGCATTGAAAATAAACACTAAATGTAGGCATCCTGAGTGTGATTTAGTCATTTTTCCCTCTTTGGTCATCTAACGGGTGCACCACTGCTGTCCTTGAAGACCTCACAGAGGACTGTCTTCCTACTTCTGAAGGAAGAAGCTCACGTAAGATGCCTTCGTCCATCCACTTCATCCCTCTAAAGCCCTCTTGAGAGCATGTTTTATGCACACCAGGTCTACAGAAACATAAAGTTTGATCCTTTATGAATGGAAATGTTTGTTGTGGATTCTTAAAGAGCAGCAGAGTTCCTGTCAGCTTGACCACTGGAAGAGCTCTCAAATTCCCTGGAATGATGCCCATTTCTCCTGGAATTAGGGCTTGTTTACTTCACCCTTACCTGTTCACCCTTACCCGGACCACCTCTGGGCTAAAGCCAGCTGTCCTCTAGCTCTCTCTCGATATTTCTGTCTTGGCTCCACATCCAGCACTTTTTTGGCTTCAGATCAAAATTTCTCTCCAAGAAGCCTAAATAATCTTGACATGTTCACTGTCCCCTTTTTACCGCCCTTGGTCTCTGAATTGGCATGTTTTTATTTATCAAGTTCCTGTACATAGTACACAGCTAGGATCCCCCTGAGTCTGATGTCTTCTTTCCATTAGTCCATTCTAAATTCTTGACATCTTTTTTCCCTTCTCCTACATTCCATATTTATTACATTTGGAATAAATAGATACAAAATTATATATCGCAATCAACATAATCCATTCCTATAGCACTTGAATATACATATTGTATGCATTTTAAAAAATAACAATATCAATGTCTATATACCAGTAAGCTCAAGAAATAGAATATTTTCAATATATTGAAGTCCTTACAGGCTCCTTCTGATTGCATCTGACTTTTTAATCCTTTCAAAACGTTTGTTACTCGATTGTTGTTGTTTTTTTTTATAATTTTACCACTTATGGGTGTGCCCCAAGAAATGTTTAGTTTTGTTTTTATTGAAGTTTACCAACATGGCATCATAGATAGATAGATACACAGATGGACGGATGGATGGATGGACGGACGGATGGATGGATGGACGGACGGACGGACGGACGGACGGATGGACGGACGGACGGACGGACGGACGGATGGACGGACGGATGGACGGACGGATGGACGGATGGACGGATGGACGGATGGACGGACGGATGGATGGACGGACGGACGGATGGACGGATGGACGGACGGATGGACGGACGGACGGATGGATGGATGGATGGACGGATGGATGGACGGACGGACGGATGGATGGATGGATGGACGGATGGATGGACGGATGGATGGACGGACGGATGGATGGATGGATGGACGGATGGATGGATGGACGGATGGATGGATGGATGGACGGATGGATGGATGGACGGATGGATGGATGGATGGATGGATGATAGATAGCATCTGTGACTTGCTTTTCTGGCTTACTATTTTTTTTAATTAATCCTTAACAGTACATGGTGCTTAATTAAGTTTCACTGTAAAGAATTCCATTATGTATCTATGTCACCCTTTATTCATTCTTTATGGATAAACATTTGGATTGTTTCATTTAATTGCTATTACAAAAACTGCTATTATGAACACGTTTATGCACATCTCCTCACTGATGTATTTAAAAATTTTCATAGGTTGTAAAATTAAGAGGAAAATTACTAGGTCATAGTCTAGGAGTAGTTTCAGTATAACTAAATACTGTTATTTCCTAAAATTCTTGTACCAGTTTATAGTCCTATTTGTACCACATGTTCACTAATATTTGGATTAGTACAACTTTTTGTTTGTTTTGTCACTTTGTGTGTGTGTGTATATTTCATTTATGATTGTAGAACTATTCATTTCCCTAGTTACTAATGAAATTACAAACATTTTCTAAAAAATTTTTATTCAGGTATAATTAACTAACAGTATTATGTTAGTTTTGTGTACAATATGATTCAGCAATTCAACACATTACTCAGAGCTCATCACGGTAACTGGGCTCTTAAACCCCTTCTCCTGTTTCACCAGTTTATTTTCTCTATTTAAAGAGTCAGGGGGTTTTGTCTCTTTTTTCCTTTTGTTTATTTGTTTTGTTTCTTAAATTCTATATATAAGTGAAATCATAGGGTAATTGTCTTCCTCTGACTGGCTTATTTTACTTAGCATTATACTCTCTAACTCCATCCATCTTGTTGAAAATGGCAAGATTTCATTCTTTTTTGTGGCTGAGTAATATTCCAGTGTGTGTGTGTGTGTGTGTGTGTGTGTGTGTGCGCGCGCGCACGCGTGTGCATGTGCATGTACCACGTTTTCTTTATCTGTTCACCAGACACTAGGGCTGCTTCCATACTTGGCTATTGTTAATAGTGCTGCAGTAAACATAGGGGTAGACATTTTTGAATTAGTGTTTCCATTTTCCGTGGATAAATACCTAGTAGTGGAATGACTGGATCATATGGTAATTCTATTCTTAATTTTTTGAAGAACCTCCACACTGTTTCCTCCAGTGGCAGCGCCAACTTACACTCCCACCAACAGTGTACGAGATTCCTTTTTCTCCACATCCTCACCAACACTTTTTATTTCTTGTGTTTTTTATTTTGATTGGTGTCAGATGATATCTCATTGTGGTTGTGTTTTCTTAAATTATTATTATTTCTTATTATTTAATTTAAAAAATGTTAATTCCAGTATAGTTAATATACAGTGTTATATTGGTTTCAGGAGTACAATATAGTGGTTCAACAATTCTATCCATTACTCAGTGCTCATTGTGACAAAGGGACCCCTTAATCCCCATCATCAATGTTACCCATCCCCCTACCCAACTCCCCTCTAATAATCAAAAGTTTGTTCTCTATGGTTAAGAGTCTGTTTCTTTTTTTTTTTTAAGAGTCTGTTTCTTGATTTGACTCTCTTTCTCTCTCTCTCTTTTTCCTTTTTTCATTTATTTTGTTTCTTACATTCCACATATGAGTGAAATCGTAGGGTATTTGTTTTTCTCTGACTGACTTATTTCACTTAGCGTCATGCCCTGTAGTTCCATCCATATTGTTGCAGATGGAAAATTGGCTGAATAATATTCCGTCAAAGATAGATGGATGGATGGATGGACAGATAGATAGGCATAGAGATATACAGATAGAGATACATAGACATAGATGATATAGATATAGATAGCTAAGGATATCTATTAACCACTTCTTTATCTATTTGTCTATTGATGGACACTTGGGATGCGTCCATAATTTGGCCACTGTAATAATGTTGCTATAAACATAGGGGTGTATATCCCTTTGAATTAGTGTTTTGTATTTTGGGGGTAAATAACCAGCAGTGTGATTCCTGAATCTTAGGGTGGCTCTATTTTTAACTTTTTCAGAAATTTCCATACTGCTTTCCACAGTGGTTGCCCCAGCTTGAATTGCCACCAACAACACACGAATGTTCCTTTTTCTCCACATCCTCGCTAAACCTGTTGATTCTTGTGTTTTTGACTTTAGCCATTCTGACAGTGAGAGGTAATATCTTATTGTGGTTTTAATTTGCATTCCCCTTGATAATGAGTGGTGTTGAGCATGTTTTCACGTGTCTGTTGGCCATCCATATGTCTTCTTTGGAAAAATGCCTGTTTATATCCTCTGCCCATTTTTAAATTGGATTATTTGGTTTTTTTTGTGTGTTGAGTTGTGTAAGTTCTTCATATATTTTGGATACTAACGCCTTATCAGAGACATCACTTGCAAATATCTTCTCCCATTCAGCCGGTGGTCTTTTTGTTTTGTTGACGGTTTCCCTCACTGTTCACAAGCTTTTTACTTTGCTGTAGTCCGAATAGTTTAATTTTACTTTAGTGTCCCTTGCCAAGGAAGATGTATCTAGAAAAATGTTTCTGCAGCCAATGTCAAAGAAATTACTGCCTCTTTTCTTCTAGGGATTTTGTAGTTTCAGGTCTCACATTCAGGTTTTTCGTCCATTTTGAGGTTTTGGTGTAAGAAAGTGTTCCACTTTCATTCTTTCATGTGTAGCTGTCCAGTTTTCCCAACACCATTTATTAAACAGACTGTTCTCTTCCCATTGTATGATTTTGCCTTCTTTGTTGTCGCTTAACTGACCATATAATTATGGCTTTATTTCTAGTCTCTCTGTTCTGCTCCATTGATCAACGTGTCCATTTTTGTGCCAGTGCCATTCTCTTTTTATTACTACAGTTGTTTTGATTACTGGCCATCAAGCCCTCCACATTGGAGACCCCTTGAAATATCTTATAGTAGATCTTGAAATATGGGCTTGTGATACCTCCAGTTTTGTTATTTTCAGATTATTTTGGCCATTTAGGGTCTTTTGTAGTTCCATACAAATTTTAGGATTTTTTGTTCTAGCTCTGTGAAATGCTGTTGGTATTTTGTTAGGGGTTGCATTAAATCTGTAGATTGCTTTGGGTAGTACAGACATTTAAAAAAATATTGATTTTCCTAATCCCTGAGCGTGGAGTGTCTTTCCATTTGTTTGTGTCATATTCAATTTCTTTCATCAGTGTTTTATAGTTTTCTGAATACAAGTCTTTCACCTTGTTGGTTATGTTTACTGCTAAGTATCTTATTCTTTTTGATTCAAGTGTAAATGGAGTTGTCTTAATTTCTCTTTCTATTAGTTCAATATATAGAAATGCAATAGATTTATGTATATTAATTTTGTATCCCGCAAATTTTCTGAATTCATCTAGTAGTTTCTTGGTAGACTTTAGGGTTCTGTCTATATAGTTATCATGTCATGAGCAAGTAACGAAAGTTTTACTTCTTCCTTACCAGTTTGGATGTTTTTATTTCTTGTTGTGGTCTGATTGTTGTGTCTAGGACTCCAGCACCATGTTGAACAACACTGGTGAGTGTGGACATCCTTGTCCTGTTCCTGTTCTTAGAGGAAAAGCTCTTAGTTTTTCACCATTGAGCATGATGTTTGCTGTGGGCTTTTCAGACATGGCATTTATTATGTTGAATTATGTTCCCTATAAACATACTTTGTTGAGAGGTTTTTTTTTTTTTATCATGAATGGATGTTGTACTTTGTCAAATGCTTCTTTTTGCATTTATTGAAATGATCATATAATTTTAATAATGTTTTATTAATGTGATGGATCATGTTACTTGATTTATAAATACTGAACCACCCTTGTATCCCTGGAATAAATTCCATTTGATCACGGTGAATGATTTTTTTAAAGGTATTCCATTTGCTAATATTTTTTTGAGGATTTTTGCATCTATAAAATTGTGAGTATTTTAAAATAGGTATACAGACCATTTCTGTGTCCTCCTCTGATTTATGTATCATGTATTTTGAGTACTTTTAAAAATTGGGATTATCTGTCCTTTTAAATTTTATTCACAGGAGTTCTTGACATATTCTAGATTCCAAGATGTTTTTCATAATTATATATATATATATATATATATATATATATATATATCCTCTACCAGTTTGTAACTTGACTTTTTACTTTTCTAATAGCACTTTGACGACTTTAATTTTTTTTTAGATTTTATTTATTTGAGAGAGAGAGTGATAGAGAGAGCATACAGGATCAGGCAGGCACAAAGGGAGAGGAATAGAAAGAGGGAGAAGCAGACTACCCTGTGAGCAGGGAGCCCAATGCGAGGCCCCATCCCGGGACCCTAGGATCATGACCTAAGCTGAGGGCAGATGCTTAACCAACTGAGCTATCCATGTGCTCCTGATGTTTTTCTATGATTTGCATTTCTTGTATTTTAAAAAATGCTTCCATAATCTGAGTTCATAAATATATTTTTTTCATAAAATTATAAAAATCTTGTTCTTAATTTATATGGATTTTATGTAAATGTGTGGTGTAAGATGGAATCATATTTTAATTTTTTATATGAATAACTAAATTACCAATTTCCATTTACTGGTAACCATTTACTGGAACACTAGTACCATTTCCTGAAAAGTCAAATCTTCTTCCTAAGTATTCTGCAGTAACAACTCTATTTGAATGAGTTTATTTTGGTCTCTCTACTCCATTCCACTGTGCTGTGTGTTTATCCCTGCACCAACATCATATTCACTCAATTATTAGAGCCTTTATATTAAGAATAAGATATTTGGTAGGATGAGTCCCTTCAACATAGTTTTTCAAGAATGTCTTAGCTATGACTTGCTTCAAAAAATGAGTTGGGATTTTTTCCCCCTGTTTGAAAAGGTTTTGTGTAGGACTGAGATTATCTGTTTCTTTAATATTTGATAGTCTTAATTGTAAAATGTCTTTACCTGCTGCTTTATTTTTAGGCAGATTTTAACCATTGATTCAATTTCTTTAATAGTAGAAGATTGGTTAGGATTTTTATTTCTTTTAAGTTACTTTAGTAAAATTATATTTTTTAAAAGATTTTATTTATTTATTTGACAGACAGAGATCACAAGTAGGCAGAGAGGCAGGCAGAGAGAGAGAGGGAAGAAGCAGGCTCCCTGCTGAGCAGAGAGCCCGATGCGGGACTTGATCCCAGGACTCTGGGATCATGACCTGAGCCGAAGGCAGAGGCTTAACCCACTGAGCCACCCAGGCACCCCTGTAAAATTATATTTTTCTAATAATGCATACATCTTACCTAACTCCTCAAATTTACCATCATTTAGCTTTCAATGATATTTTCTTGTCTTTTTTGAGATGTTTCTCTACTTATGTCACCTTTTCTGTTCTTAATATTATTTACTTGTGCCTTCTGTTTTCTTTTTCCCTGGCTCATCTTGCCAAAAGTGGATGGATTTTATTGACTTTTAGAAAACAAATTTTTGACTTTTTAAATTCTGTGTGCATCCTTGCTATTTTCTTTAATGAATCGCTGTCCAATTCAATGGTACATTTCTTTCCAATATTGACCCAAACGTTTAACAAAGAACTTCATATATGGGCACATCATTTTCTGGTTTATTTTACAGGGCTAAAGGGGCAGAGTGGCAAGGTTGGGGACTTTTAGCACTCCCTCCCTGACTTTAGCAGGAATTGACTATTTGCCAGTTGAGTGGAAAGGTCTTGGATTTCAGAGAGTGGTATGTGGCATTATCCTTAACCTCAGAGAAGGAGTCTGAGGAGGACACAGGTACATCTCTGACAGCCCCCGTCCCATTTACCATGCACATAGTGTCGGGATTTTCCCACCTGCTCCTCCAAACTGCTGTGGTGAATTTCCAAACATGCTATTCGTCACCTGCGTGAAAGAGGTCCCCTTCTCACTGATTAGTTACTTTGAGAGGGTGGGATTTGGTGAGGGAAGGCAAGGAAGACAGAGTTGCTGAGGATGAAATGGAGTCTTGAGAAAATGAACCTTTTGAGTATGAGTTAAAATGAGAGAATAGCAAGAGGAAGAAATATTGGTGACCACTTACCTTTTATACAACAGCCGACCATTTCCGTTCTAGAGCAGCTAGATCTTTGAGCAGCTCCAGTGCTGGTGACGCAGCAGCACAGGCATTCTGGACGACGTTGAATGAGGAGCGAGTGTTTGGAGGGTCTCCCTGGGCAAGGAAGTCATCAGCTTGACTGAAGACAGCCTTTATAATGAAACAACCAAAATAGATCTTTAAAACTTTGCACTGAATTCCTGTGATGCACACAGTGTCTCGCATAGATTTTGAGATGAACCTGATCGAGAGGCACATCACCTCCCTCGGCGTGGCTTTTCTGAGAGTTGCTGCTTTTCTTTACATGGATTTCCTTTTCAGGACCCAAGATAGAATATACATCTTTAATTTATCTCATCACTCTGATGGGGCACGTTCCAGCATATGCGGTTGAATTTGTTAAGGGAAGGCATATCTCTATTTTGTAATCCATGAAAGCTGGTATTAAAGACAAAATAAATACACTTCAGGAAAGATAACATTTTTCACAACAGATGTGAGAGCAAAGAAACTGCTGACATGTTTATTAGCAATGGATAAACTGAATGTTTCAGTTTGGCCCAGCACCCAGAAAATGCAGATGTGTATCCAGATGCAAACCTCTAGCGTCTGCAAGAGAAAATTTGTATTAGACATTCTACGAGATTTCTGGCACTTCCTGCTTGACAAGAAGTGCCCCTGAGAGGCACCTATTTCATGATATTTGCCAGATTTTTTCCTTCCTTGCCCTGGTAAAAGCCAAGAAGTGCAGCAGGGCACAGTGTTTAAAAGAAGGAGAAGAAGAAGAAGAAGAAGAAGAAGAAGAAGAAGAAGAAGAAGAAGAAGAAGAATGGGAAGTTTACTGAACCATTTTTAGCCTCCAAGTTAGAATTTAAAAAGTGGGTCTGGATTAGAATATAGGATTCCTGGGTCATCTTTCTTCACCTCAGGTTATTTTTACCAGTTGTCAGTAAACTGAACATTCTTTAGCTCGCACAAACATGTAAATGAATAAGGTTTCAGTTTAATTCCTTGACTGTCTTTTCCTTTGTGGGAAAGTACTTTGACTAAAATCTTAGCAGATTTCAGCATTTAAAGACTTTTTTACATGTGGACAAATCTCAGTCAGAAAAATCAGGCTCAACACAGGAATCCGTGCTTTTAATAATGTTTAGTTAGAATAAAAAATACATTAGCCAAGGGCACCTGGGTGGCTCAGTGGGTTAAGCCTCTGCCTTCGGCTCAGGTCATGATCTCAGGGTCCTGGGATCAAGCCCCACATCGGGCTCTCTGTTCAGCGGGGATCCTGCTTCCTCCTCTCTCTCTGCCTGCCTCTCTGCCTACTTGTGATCTCTGGCTGTCAAATAAATAAATAAAATCTTAAAAAAAATACATTAGACAATGTCCAAAAAGTAAGAATTTGGAATTGTTTCTACTCTGAGGATATATAGCCATTGAGTCAAAAAAAATTTTAAGTAGGCTCCACACCCAGCATGGAGCCCAATGCAGGGCTTGAACTCATGACCCTGAGATCAAGACCCGAGCTGAGATCAAGAGTAGGATGTTCAACCAACTGAGCCACACAGGTGCCCCAAATTTTGATTAATTTATCTTCCTATTTCATTAGCAAGGTTTTTTTTTTAAATAACAATATTAATAGCTACTGTTTATTCAACCACATATGCCAAATACTGTGCCAGTTGCTTTGTATAATAATAGTGACAATAGATAACACTTTTGAGCACTTAGTGTTTACACTTGAATTATCTAATTCTTCCAAGGACACTTTGAACTCAATCTCATTATTATATGTATTTTATAGATGACAAAACTAAGGCTCAGAAAATTTAATTGACTCTTAGTAAGATTTTTAAAAAATATTTTTGAATTTATTATTTAGAGGCAGAGGGAGAGGGAGAGAGAGAATCTCAAGCAGACTCCCTGGTAAGCTTGGAACCCGAGGTGGGGGTCCAGCTCACAACCCTGAGATCATGACCTGAGCCAAAATCAAGTCAGACACTCAACCAAATGAGCCACCCAGATGCCCCTTAGTGAGATTTTTTTTTTTTTTTTAAAGTAAATTTAGCGGGAGGAAAACTATCCTGAAATTTTTAAAATTGTCTTTGTGGTGTTGTAATTGTTTTATAAACTTGGTTAGAATGCAAAATGTCTTGAAAGTTGCAGTGACATTTGATCTACAAATCTATAAGTGGAACAAAGCATATGCTTGTTTGCCCACCACTGGCCATTTTTATCTTCTCCTTAGTGCCAGGAAAATGTGATCCTGTGGTCAGTTGCTCAAATATCTAACCTTATTAGAGGCAGCAGGACTCGGAAAACAAGCACCCAAGGCAGAGCAGAAGTCGGGGGCAGAGCAGAAGTCTGGACAGAAAAGCAGACGTTTAAAATGGTGCCTCCATCTGACCGAGCCATGGCCAAGTGAAAACGTCATTCAGAATCTGAGGATGCAACCCCCAGGTTCCCTTCTGGTCTGGCTTTTGGCTCTCTTGATTTCATCCTCTTAAAACTTGATCTGAAAACATCTGTGCTAAAAAGTCATCAACATGCTGAAATTTGAGGCATCATGTTGAATTACCGTCCGAGTGTACATGTTTCTGGTACAACAGCAGTGCATGAATGAATTTTCAGGAACGTTTAGAAATAGAATATTTTAAGTATTTGTTTTTACAAGCCAAATGTAATATTTTAACAATTTTCATTGCAAATAAATACAGTGATTGTGAAAATATGCATAGGTTTTTTTGAAATGTATTTGTCTTTGTACTTTATTACAACCGCCCGAGAAAACTGGTTTAATTTTCTCATGATCACACCCTATTTAAGACCCTAACCATATTATCTTGCTTGGCCATTTGCCTCATTCACATGCTTTTAAATGGTCATAACCATTGCTAACATGCAAATCCACTCTTTCAAAGTACAGATTTACAGCCATGAGTAGATACCAAAGAATGTTTTAGAGGCCGTTATGGCAACACAAAAGGCGCAGTCACAAAAAATGTTTGGATGGAGAAACAGCAATGTCATTGGAATAAATATGTTGTTTCCTAAGGCAACTGCTTTCTTGAAATGTAAAGTGAGAAGTATTTCCTGGAAATATGCCACATCTTCTACATTTAGAGCAGTTGTTCTCACCCTGCAGTGTGCATGGAATAATTGGGGAATCATACTAAGACAAATTTGCAGATACCCTGGAATCCAATTCCCAGATAACCCAGTGCATCAGCAGTGGGGCTCAAGGACCTGGATGTTAACAAGCTGTCCTGAGAGATTCTCGTGCGCATGATCAGCAGCAAACTCATTTGGACACAGTATCACATAGCTGCGCACTACACACCCAGGAGCGTAACCTGGCTATGCCGTGCTTTCTTTCCCTAAACCATCCTGACGTAGCTTAATACCACGTTTGGGCCCTCATAGTTATTTTCAGTTTCAACTCAATTATGATCCTTAAGCTTGTCCCTCTGACCTGAAGCTGGTAATTCTCACTGGATTATAAATGAAATCCCTCAGATTTCAGTGTTCCGGACCACAGGCTGATAGCTTTGTCTGTATCTGGATTTTTTTTTAAAGTAGCCCTTGGGAAGGAAGCATGGTTCCATGAGGACACTGAAATCCCAGCTTTGTAGGCACTGCTGTTCTAGAGGGAAAGAAAAGGTGTGCATGTGAAGAAATAAAATTTGATACAGTGTGAGTCAAATAAATAGTTGAGTATCATTTCTTTAATGTTCGACATACCATCATGTCCTCTGAAATGTTACTAAGTATTATAAGTAAAAAGGATTTCGTGCCAGAAACATCCCAGAAATCATGGATGAAACTTAGCTCCTTACTGTGGGACTTTTCAGAACCTTTAACATGTATTATCACTCTGCCCGAGAAGGCATAATACAGAGTCTTCTGATCTTACTTGGTGCTGGCAATTTTCACAGACTGATTTATAGCATTTGTGTGGATATTAGTGTAATATGTATCACGGCCTAGAAAATTGTGGCTCAGGCAAATACATAGGCATTTTAAGGAAGTGAGATCATTCCCAGTTAGGGTGATCAAGGAAGGACCCATGTAGATGCTGGCATTTAAGTTATGCCCAGTGATTATTAGCGATCCTTCCTCAGCAGAGACCAAATATTCATGAAAAAAGGGGGCTGAAAAATAATTATCTTTCTTTTTTTTAAGATTTTATTTATTTATTTGACAGAGAGAGATTGCAAGTAGGCAGAGCAGCAGGCAGAGAGAGAGAGAGGAGGAAGCAGGCTCCCTGCTGAGCAGAGAGCCCGATGCGGGGCTCGATGCGGGGCTCGATCCCCAGACCCTGAGATCATGATCTGAGCCGAAGGCAGAGGCTCAACCCCCTGAGCCACCCAGGCACCCAATAGTTATCTTTCTTGATAAAGGATTCTATCATCAAGGAAAAATCTTTGAATTTGACAACTTGGAGATCTTTAACCATTGAGACAGCTGTGGCTGGAGAAATAGAAGGGGCAGAAGCCAAATTTCACAAGACCAAGAACAAAGAGTTAGTGAGGAAATAGACTCTTAGGTGAATATTAGTAAAAGAAGATGGCAAATGGGTATGGGTGGAAAAGCAGAATGAGAGAAATCTTCTTCTTCTTTTTTTTTTTTAATGGGAAGAGACATGAATGTCTTCTCTTAATAGGTGAATTTTTAGGAGTCTACTTAGAGGTTCTAAGTTCTCAGGGTCTGACTCAAGAAAATGAAAAGGTCATTCATTCATGCAGTCATTATCGGGTACCTACTGTGGACCAGCTCTGCAGGTTCTGTATATAAATAAAGGGTCTAACCACAGATTTGGAAAAATGAAAGTCATACTTGTCTTTTCCTTTGCTCAGACTTTACTAATGTATCAGATTCAACTCAGTAACTCAAGCAAGACTAACAAGAAGGGATTTCTGAGCTTAATTCATTTTCATTATTAATGAGGTAACATTTATTTTTAAGAAAACTCATTGACATGGGGCGGCTGCATGGCTCAGTGGGTGAAGCGTCTACCTTTGGCTCGGGTCATGATCTCAGGGTGCTGGGTTGGAGCCCCACATTGGGCTCCCTGCTCAGTGGGGAGCCTGCTTCTCCCTCTCCCTCTGCCTGCCTTTCTTTCTGCCTGCCACTCCCCCTGCTTGTGCTCTCTCTCTCTCTCTCTCTCTCTCAAATAAATAAATAAATAATCTTTGAAAGAGAGAGCGAAAGGAAAGATCATTCACATATTTCTCCAATTTTTACACTAAAAATGGGCAAAAATCTTTGTGGGCCCTAATAGCTCACTTGTCTACCATTGTGCCTAATGCCTCACTCCCCACACTTTGCATGATTGCTGGTTGAAGGAAGTGGTATAAGGTTAAAATACAGGTGGGAGCCAAGAAGACAAGACATTTCTGAATAATGACAGAGTGGGAGGAACTTGCTTTCCCATACATCTGATTCATTATAAAGGCAGTAACTAAGACACTGTGCTCTTACATGGGGGCAAACAAAAAGACCAGTGAAGCAGAACAATGAGACACACTCAGAGACTGGAACCTGATAAGTGATGAAGGTGGCATGAGAGATCGGTGGGGAAAGTCAGTTTTCAATAAGCGATAGTAGGACAGTTAGATATCCACCTGGGAAATGAATGTAAGTGGATTCTTACATGAGGCCACACAAAAATAACCGTCAGGTAGGGTTAAAGCCAAAATCTGAAAGTAAAAACTTTAAGCTTTTAAGAACATAAAAAATAACTTCTGGATGGAAAGGAATTTCTTAAGATAACCATAAAGTAAAAGATTGGTAAATTTGACTATGCTAAGTTAAATACTTCTGTTCATCAAAAAACCATAGAAAGACTAAGAAGACAATATTCAGTGAGCTTTTAATACATACTTGCAACTTGTATACTTGGCAAAGAAATTGCATTTAGAGTATATGAAGTTTTTACATATCAGTAAGAAAAAGACAACTTGAATGAGAAAATGAAAGACTTCAGCATGCAGGGGCACCTGGCTGACTCAGTCCGTGGAGCGTGTGACTCTTGATCTCAGGGTTGTGAGTGAGTTCAAGCCCCACGCTGGGTATAGAGATTACTTAAAAATAAAAATCTAAAAATAAAATAAAAAAGACATTATACAATTCATAAAAGGGAAGTCTGATTAGCCAGTACACCTCGTCTTACTCGTATCAGAGAAATACAAAACTAAACTATAATGGGATACATTTATACTCCACCAGATTTGAAAACAGAAATCTAGTTGATAAGCACATGAAGCCATGGGGGAAGAAAAAACATGCATCTTTAGAACAGGCTGGCATTTTCTATTACATTTTAAATATTTATACCTTATGCCCCAGAGCAGAGGTGTCCAACTTTCTGGTCTCAGGACTCCTTAATACTCTTAAAAAATATTAAGAGCTTTGTTCATGTGAATTTTATCCTTAGATATATAGTGCATTTGAAATTAAAACTAAGAAAAATGTAAAGTTTGTGTTACTTCATTTATTTTTTTTTAAGATTTTATTTATTTATTTGACAGAGAGAAATCACAAGTAAGCAGAGACGCAGACAGAGAGAGAGGAGGAAGCAGGCTCCCTGCCGAGCAGAAAGCCCAACGTGGGGCTCGAACCCAGGACCTGGGATCATGACCTGAGCCGAAAGCAGCGGCCTAACCCACTGAGCCACTCAGGCGCCCCTGTGTTACTTCATTTAAAATAACGGTGTTGTTAAAATAGTATTAAAACTAAACACTAGCTGAGAAACCATTTTAGCCAAAATAATTACTATTTCCAACAAGAAATCAGGGAGAAGAGTGACCTGTTTTACATTTTAGCCAAGTTCCTTAGTGTCTGACTTCCTAGCAGACAGCTGGATTCGCATATCTGCTTCTGCTTTTGGCACCATATCACATGTGACAGAGCCTCTGGAAAATTCCACCGCACATTCACAAGAGACTGAGAGTGGAAAGGACAAATAAATCTCAGTATTCTCATTTGGTACTCATGGATCCTCTGTAAGCATCTCGAGGATCTCTCTCTCTCTCTCTTTTTTAAGATTTCTTATATATTTATTTATTTGAGAATGAGAGAGAGAGAGAGAGAAAACGAGAGGGGGCAGGTCAGAGGGAGAAGCAGACGCCCCGCTGAGCAGGGAGCCCAGTGAGGGGCTCGATCCCAGGACTCCAGGATCATGACCTGAGCTGAAGGCCCCCGCTTCACCCACTGAGCCGCCCAGGCGCCCAGCCTTAGAGTTTCTGCCGTCGAGAAACTCCCGCGCCAGGATGCAGATAAAAGATGTTCATAACTGCGTGTCCATACCGCAGTGGCTCACAGACACAGCTCAGATGTTTGTCCCCTTTGAGTGGAACGGATAAACCGGCCGTGTCATGTCCACACAGTGGGGCACTGTGCCACAGCAGCAATGAAGTAGCCGGAGCCGCAGTGGGGATGGACACCGCAGGTCACATTCAGCCGGTGAAGCCATAGAAGAGTGCAGTGAGCCCATTCGTAGAAAGTTCTGCGCACCAAAATGAACCATGGTGTGTAAGAATGTGTGCGTCGGTGGCAAGACTATGAAGAAAGGCTGAGCGGGTCATGTCACAAATAGCGAGACCCTGGTGCCTGTGGGGACGGTGCGGGAAGGGCAGACGGTACGGGCCGGGGGTACCAGTGTTCTGTTTCTCCACCTGACTGCGGTCGCATAGGTGTTTGCTTTACGATTCTTTGTTAATTATGTGAAAATGTGCAGGCAGGGTTTATTTACTTTGTCTTACTTATTAAATATTCTATAATTAAAAGAATAAAAACATAAATAGAAGAGCACACACGGGGCATTTCTCTAGACGTCATACAGCGACACACACCGTCGTTTCAGTTAACCATTACCCTCGAACATCCCACTTACCCAAATTTAGCAGCTTCGCACAACAAAATGTTATTGTCCTTCTGATCCCGTGGGTTCACCAGGCTTGGCGGGGTAAGGGCTGAACTGTTTAAGGTTCAGTCACATGTGGCACCCCTCAACATGACAAGGGGGACAGCGAGGGCTGGCGAGGCATCTTTCTCTCCCGAGGGGCCTCCCTGGCAGACTGGGGCGCGTGACACTGGGGCTCAGGGCTGCAGCAGCTGGCGTGCGGAGATAACAGGCCCCGACGTGCCCACAGTTTTCAAGCCTTGGTCTGCGTCAGGCTTGCTGTGTCAGGCAGCCCAGAATCCACATGCGTGGGGCCAATCCAAGGGCAGGGACACAAGCGGGGGAGGCATGCGTCATTGGGAGCCACCGGCGTGAGTATCCCACAACTGTATACACACGCAGTGTGCACACACCTCTGTATACATATGCACTACACACACACACACACACACACACACAGATATACACGTATATAAAACATATAAAGATATGTGTACAAAATATAATACGGAGAGAAGTCTCAATGGTCTGGGGGTGACCCCAATGGAAGGGGAGGCTATGGTTTGAGTCATTATAACGTCCCACCCAAATCGAAGAGTCTGGCACTTGTGATGTGAGTCACAAGTTTCCTTTTTGCATAGTCACTGCCATCTCTATTCTCCTTAGTCCAAGTCAACTTGACTAAAGTAACCAGTAAACAAACTGGGTGTTGAAAAACAAGAGACAGAAAAATTGGTGCCAAAAACCTGTCATTCCAACTGCACACTGACATGGCTACGGTCATCTGCAAATAATTAGAAAGTGCATCACCAGCAATGCTGTCCTTGTTTCCAGGGCCAGTTGGAAGTTAGCAGCAACTTCATTTGACTTAGATGGTAATGCAGTGATGACTTCTGCCAGCCAGGGAGACACCATAAGTACCCAGTAAGGAATTCGTCCGCTTTGGCCCTGCTCTGACAGTGCTCGGGTATGTCCTCTGGGAGGCGTTCTGGAGCACATGGCTCCTGAGTGTCCCTTGGGTGAGATTTGGTGGAAGACCACAGAGCAGGCTGGGAGGGATCTTTGAAAGATTCTGCCAACAAGCATGCTGATCAAATAGCTTAGGCAGTGTTTTTTAGTAATTTGGCTGAAAACCTGCCCTAGTTCAGCATTTCTTGTAAGCAATTATGTGGTAGTCCTTTTTTGGGCCATAAGTTCTCAAGGGACAAGGACCTGATATTTGCTTTCTTTCTAATTCTCCCTAGAACCCTGAACTCATTAGTAAACTATACTCAGTCGGTACTTATCACTGCTGTCATGGCCTGGCAGATCTGATCTCAAATCCAGAGTCTTTCTGAGCCTGTTTAACCAAATAGTTTTGTAGTTTGAAAGAGATCTTGTTTTGAGTTTGAGGTAGAGCCCCAGCTACTTCTCCTTTATCCCAAATCGTCCTATGACTATAACAGAAATTCTGCAGAGTAAATATATATTTACGAAGGATTCTACTCAGCTCTTGGCCGATCACAGACCCTTCTGTTTATGCTCCAAGTCCTGGAGAACTATGCAAAGGGGAGCAGTTCAGTCCATTGATATGATGCTGATCTGCGCCAAGCCTGGGTAAGAGGAAGCTCTCATGTGTTTCCTGACAAGGTCTAGAATGCAAAGAACAAAATTCTAGAGCAGATTTTTCTTGGTTTTTTTTTTTTTTTCCTTTTCTTTCTGAAATGCATTGACTAAAATCTATATCCATATGTTTAAGGTCATCAAATGGGACTTCCAATTTCTGTGGTTTTTTTTTTCATCATTCCTTCCCATAAAGGGAGCCTCGATTAATGACTTACATACAGACTTTTCATTTGAGAGGAGAAGGGAGTTGAGGGAAAGTGGAAGGGGAGGCGAACCATGAGAGACTATGGACTCTGAAAAACAATCTGAGGGTTTTGAAGGGGCGGGGGGTGAGAGGTTGGGGGAACCAGGTGGTGGGTATTGGAGAGAGCACAGATTGCATGGAGCACTGGGTGTGATGCAAAAACAATGAATACTGTTACACTGAAAATAAATTTTAAAAATTAAAAAAAAAAGAAAATCCTGTTTGAAATGTAATTAATGATCTACTAATAAACAATATTGGAACATCTACTTGTTGAGTGAATTTTGGATGATTACAGCAGATAGATGAGCATTCATTTGTGCGTTGGCCGTGGGCTAGATACTGTTGTTCTCACTATCTGAGAAGGCCGCCCACGATAGGACGATCCATCACCGTAAAGCTGCACGTTTCACATTTTCCTATCCCTTTCTCTCTCTCTTTTAATTTTTTAAATGGCACGGAGTGATGAAACTAAAAGCTTTTGCCCTTGGATTTATCTGCATGTAGAAACATTTTCCGGAGACGTTTGTCTCCTCGATGCCATTATGTTCCCCGCTACATCTTTCTCCTGAAGACTGAATGTTGCATCAAGTATGGCTCTCCTACTAATGAGATTCATCTCTTATCCACTATTTCCCTTCTTCAATCTAACCCATTACACCTCTTTTAAAAAGTTTTAAAGGAGCCTCTAGCAGGAAACACGAGAATAACTCCTGCGAGTAAAAGCAGCGCCGAGTCCCGCACTATTTATCAATAGTGATAGGATTTCTACTGTTCGTCCAGGAGGATTATGAGAACCACACCAGACTCCCCATTGCCTTAATGTGGGGCTTGGGGCTGGTTCTCTTGGTGGTTCTTTCTTTCCATAATATGACTGCAGTTGGACGATACTGGAAGCACCCTTGCCTACCAGCATGGCATCTGTGGTCGGTTAGGACAGGGAATGTTCTCTGGTCACATTCTCAGAGGTGGGCTGCATGCTCTTCACATGGTGAGAAATCTGCAGAAAGATGTTTCCCAACCCTGTGTTCTTGCTTCAGGGCACCTGGGTGGCCTGAGGTCTGTGTGCAGACCCCTCTCTCCTCTCTGCACTGAGGCTCTTGCTGGACAGAGGGAAATTGGGTTCTACTTTCCCCAACATCAGAGCTACCCATCCTCAAAGTTCCTCCTAACCACCGTTACTTCAAGTTTTTAAAAGCTGCCTCTGACTTTTCTTACAAGTATTTAATTGTTTGAGAGAAGTTTGTTTCCAAAAGTCTTATGTTCAAGGCACATCCTGCTTTTAGGAAAGTGCTTATGTCTTGGCCTAAGAAGTAAGCCGTGTGTGAATGGAAAGATAAGTCACTTGGGCATGATAACTGAACGGCCAGCCATAATAAGTCTATCTCTCTCAAAATTAGTATGTTTGTTAACTTTCTTTTTAATTCGGAGAAATGGCAAACTTCCATGTTCTCAAGTTCTAATGTAAAAAAAAAAAAAAAAATCCCAGGGTTTAAAGATCTTTTATAAAAACTTAATCAGTAACAGGAAAAAAACCTCAGTCTACCTTAACCAATATGAAATCTTAATTAAATTGATTCCATTTTCCCAGGATGCTCACTTCTCTCTAGACACATCAATATTAACCAGTATTTTCCCCGACCAAGAACGTGTTCCTGTTTGAGGTAAAAATAGACCCGCAACATTCCTGTACAAGACTCTTATAAACATATGCATTTGCTCTTCATCAGACAGGGTCAAGCATCACTTAACCCATCCCATAGTGGCTATGAGGGTGAATTTTCTCCTAGAAATTTTTCCCTCTTAAACAGTGATCTTATCAGGAGACTTTGAGCAACAGACAGTGATTTATAAAACACATCTAAGGGTGCATGCTAAGCCAGCACATGTCCTGTGTCTATCTTCTTTCAATTTTAGAGGCTTTTGAAAATACTCACTGCTGTAAAAAATTCCTTAACAGAGATCGGAAGTGACATTGAGATTTTATGCTTTAAAAAAATATTAAATGGTATTTGTCTTTCTTTAATTCAAAGGCAGGTGAGGGGAACAAAAAAAATTTCATGATAATCCAGGCCAAGGAACAGAGAAGAAGAAAATTGAACATTTTCCCATGTTTGTAAGTCAGTATTTCACAGTGTTGATTTTTTTAGCAGAGAAGATTTTGATATGAGGATTAGTGGAGTAAAACAAAATCCTGTGCATGCTAGAGAGCAGAGAAATGTTTATGAATCCTTAAGATCAGAGAGAAGTGCCAACAGGATGAGCCGTCATTTAGTTAGAAAGAGCAGGAGGCTAGGAATTGGACAGACCTGAATGCAAACCTAGCCTTCACCAGCAGTTACCTGTGAAACTCTGGACAAATTATGTAGCTTCTCTATCTTCACTTCCTCATCTATAACATGTGCAGAGTAGTAGGAAATCTACATTGCTTTTAGAATTTAATGAGATCATGCATAAAGCACTTAACACAGTACCTGGCACAGCTTAAAGCTGCTGTTAGAATTTTTATTTTTCTCTTCTGGCAACAGCTTTTTGTGGCTGTTTCGACAGTTTAACCCCACATCTCTACCACGTTGCCAAAAGAGAATTTTCCGTCCCTGGCTCTCTAACCACACCCCGCTTTAATCATGAACCAGATTTCAACACTACCCCTGAAAGGTCACCACTACAGATTTTCTCAGTGTAGTTTTAAATTTCACTGTACCCATACATGCTAAAAGCAGCCTATCGGCCAAAGGGATACTTAGCACCTCTTAGTGACAGGTGGTATTGTTACAAAACGCCACTACGATCTAGAAAGGAAGACGTAATTGAGACATCACGAGAACAAAGGCATTCACAACACCTTTAAGACAATACTCCCTGTTCTGTCAAGGAAGGCAGTTTACACCCTACAAACCATCTCCCCAAGGACCACAGACATCACAGCAACAGCAGCGTCACCCAACATCTCCGGGTAAGCCCCATCCATCTACCTATCCATCCATCCATCAGTCTCACAAAATAGTTCCAATAGTGGAACACTGTACGTTTTTAAAAATGTGCCCTCAGACTTAATTGAGGTTTTATATTATTTTTATTTCAGATTTCAGTTTTCCTTGTGAAACACACCACACCCAGTTCGTAATGTAATTATCCTCGGAACGTCGGGAACTTTAATTTTGGAATGGATCTTGACAATCCAGTCATTCTCCATCTGTATCAGCCCTTCTTGTGCAATGATGGAAAACCTAACTAAATTTGGCTTAAGCCAAAAAAAAAAAAAAAAAAAAAGTGGGGGGAGGGTGTGGTGGGAAGTTTTTAGTTCTTCTAACCAAAAACTGTAGGGGCAGACCCAGTTTCAGCTACAGTTGTATCCAGGGACTCGACAGATGCCAGTAGGCCTTCCCGGCTCTACATCTTTCAGTTTTACCTTTCTTTTTTTTTTTAAGATCTTATTCATTTGTCAGAGAGAGAGAGAAAGCAAGAGAGAGCCTACATTGTAGAACTAATTAAATGATGCCATCATCCCCGTCCGTACCAAACAAAAGGAAACCCTGTGAGGGCTAAAGATTTGAACCAATAATACGGGCTTTAACAAGTGTATATCAGAGTAGAAAAAAATGACAACAGCTCTTCACTGTAGTTAAAATAGTGGAAAAATTAATTCTGACTAAGGATAATACAAAGTCCAGGTCGAACTGTCTTAGGCAAATCTCTGTCTTCTGTGAGAGTCCCTAAAGTCAGAGGCAGCATTCCCAGGCACCTGCTGAGTGGTCACTCAGTGCCCGTTCCATACCCTCTGAGCTTTCTCAATAAAAGGGAGCAGTAATGTTCCCAGTTACCCCATGTGCCCCTAGGTCTGGATAAGTTTGGACTTAAGAGAGAATAATCTTCATGGATCTGATATGTCTCAATGATGTGAGTTGCCGTCTGTTTCTCTTGGTTTGTTTTTTAAACTCACATACTCACAAAACCCAAAAGAGTCTTCATTATCTCCTTGTTCATTTCCCCTTAACACAAGGCTGAAATTGATGGCTTCCATCAAGAAGTGGGTATTAGAGACATTGGTGGGAGAGATGTCTGTTTCTTCAAGCCCTAGCCCTTGCCTAATACATAGTGCGAAGCTTGTGGTATGGGAGATGTTCTGAGATGGTCAAATAGGACTGAGTTCTTTCCAAATGTTCTAGCAGATAGAAAGGTGTGATAGTTGCAGGGTAAGCACCCCCAAAAAGCTTTTTTTTTTTTTAAATCAAAACTTCAGATTCACAGAGAGAAAGCTCTCTGCTATTTTTGTTAAAAGTATAGAAGAATTTATTGCAAAAACCCTTGGATCCTGACCATGTATGTGTGTGCTGTATGTGAGCTCACGCAGCACCCTCCCATGCTCACACTGTTAACTGGAGAAAGTAATTGCATTATGGGGGATTGGATTGGAGAAGAAACAATCAAGTTGATTAAATTATGGGGTAAGATTAAAGGCAGGATGACTAAATTTTAGGCTTGTAGTAAGGCCATTGATTGAATAAAATTTGAAAAGCTGCATAACCTCAACTACTTCCTGACTATTAATTTGTATCTGTTTCTACATGAAACGTTGTCATCCTCTTCCTTTAAGATTTAACTCATAGTAAGGTGAACATGGAGATATTCCTCAACGATCCCCGCCTTCAGGGGAATCAGCCACTGTTCCCTCTTCTGGAATGGTTGTTATTTTTGCTTGCTCACACAGGAAGTATCCCCACAGTTACTATCTGCAGTGAGGGAAAAGACTTGGCTTCTTTATGGCAGAATTCTCTCTTGTCATTCATTAGAACATACATGGTCGGGAGTAAACCTGTTATGTGTTTAATAAATAAATGTCTGTGTTCTATATGAAAAGATGTCAGAACTCAGACACATCTCATTTATTCACTTGTTCAGTTCTTTACTGAGCAATTACTATGTTCCTGGCACAATTCCAGTGATAGAGAGGAACAGTGAACAGACATGGAATCTTATCCTCATGGAGCTTATAGTCCAGGGTGGGAGACAAACAATAAAGTAACAAGAAAAATAAACTCTGTGCTGTGTTAGATAATGATCAATTTTTTAAAGAGAAAAGTAGCAGTGGGAAAGGGGAGAAGGAGTGGTGAGAGAGGTCGGCTTGAACATTTTACAGTAAGTGACCATGGAAGAGTATATTCATGTAGGTTCTGGCTTTGTACAGTCAAGTTCATAGAGTAAAGTTCATAGAGCATAGTCCTTATAGTTGCTATTTAAGGAAAATTTAGAATACCTTAATGTATAATTAATGACTCCTTGGATAGGCAATTACATCGTTTAAGGTTCATGGGGTAAGGAGCAAGAGCTTATTAAATAAATCCTTGGCTTTTATAAAGATTGCAAATAGAATTTTTAAGCAATTTAAGTGAGAATAACGTTTCCAAACAATTTACAGCTGTGATCTAAATATAAATATTTGGTATGTATAATTAAAATCATTTTCTGCATTCACTAAACAGGTCCCCTGAGTGCCACGCTAGCAAGCAACATATTGTGAGCCTAATCCAAATAGTTTAAGTATAGGAAAGTTATAAGACCTCACTTTTAAGATAAATTTAATTCAGATATTTCATTAATTCAAAGCTTTCCTACCAAGATCAATTAGTGTTATTTCCCTGAGTGTATTTAAGTGGGACAAAACGCACATTTTAGGAGGTGTATTTTTGTGTGTGCTCCAAAGTCTAACTAGCCAGAGTTTTGTGGCTACAAGAAGGTCAGGGGAAATTCGCAAATGAGGCTTTTGTTAGAAATCAAAATATTCACAGCCTACTGCCCCCTGACATGAGATTCAGGGCCTTATCTGTCGAAACAGGAGGAATAGGTTAGTTTCGGCCTTTGCCTCGCAAGACCGCATTTCTGGTTATTCCCGCCTCTGACTCAGGGCACGCCCTGCCGCAAGCTTTACCTGTCCGACCTCGGTAGCAATTCCGTGTGCCCGGCCCGTGAGGGCAACGCACAGTCGACCCGCGGAAAATGAGGAGGGTAGGTCAGAAATCCACATGTAACTTTTGACTCCCCCCAAGCTTGACCGTACCGGGAGCCTAGGAAACGGCCGGTTAACACACGCCCTGAGGGCTGTCCGTACCGCACACTGGATTCCAGCCACCAGACCCGCAGGAGGCCTTGCCGAGCATTTAGGAAGGGGAAATGCGAGCACAGCGCTGGGCCGTACTTACCGAAAACAGATCCGTGTGTGAGGCCTGCACAGCTCAAACCCAAGTTGCTCAAGGGCCCGCGGCTGCGTAACTTGACAGCCCTTTCCTCTTCGGTTCATTTTAGTTGGTCGATTCTCCCCAGGTAACTGCGCACCAAATTGCCCTTCAGCCTACTGTACCCTTGGCCTCATTTCCTGCGCTCTGTGGCGCGCTCAGCCCAAGCTGTCTCTTGGACAATCCATGGGGTCTGATTTCCTATCTGCTCATCTCCGAAGGACACCAACGACGAACAGCTCTGCTGGCTCCGTTCCGGTCATCTGCAGTGGCTAGGAGGCCACCTAGCCTTCGGGGAGACGTTAGGACAAGGATCTCTCTTCAGTGCTGCTTTTTCTTCTTCAGAGGGAGATTTGAACAAGGGTTGCATGGAAAGCAAAAGACCTTTCCAGAGTGGAGTATATTGGTCTCTCTCCAGACCGAATGTAGGGCACAAAGAGAAACGCAGAATGTATGTTGTTGTTTAGAGAAAATTTCAGACCTTCTAGCCCACAGTGGATTTTTTGATGCTTTTGCTTCACTTTCATAGGAATGGACCCAGTTCTTAGTTGTTCAAAAGTAAATTACTAAGTGTGTATGTCAGTTTTCCCAGAAATTCATTTTTTTTCTTTCTCCCTTCTGTTGGACACGTTTTAACTTCAAGAGGGAACATTTACAACATTTTCTAAGGGACGACATGGAAAATGGTAGGAATTTATCAATAAAATGAAAACTTCGGATTATTGAAGGATTTGAATTACCAATGCTTTTATTGGATTTAATTAATACAACTAAGTTAATGTTCTCTATCGCTTTTTCATGTGTTTCTACTTTTTGTCTTCTTGTAGCCCAAATACACCTACTTCTGAAAAAGGAATTTCCGGATATCTCAAGAATTCACCGTGCTGGGAGCGGCCCAGCCTTGAGCCCAGTCTTGGACACGGGTAAAGACTGAAATCTGAAATGAAATTCGAAGGCATATTTACAAGCACCGACTTCGCCTGCAGCATTCCCAGTTCAGCCGTAGCCCTCCCTACTGTTTACCGGCCTTCTGGAAAGCTGGACGGCTCTCGGAGGATCAGGATAAATCAAGTTACACTCTGCATGGAAGCTCTGGCAGCTACTCGCTGGTTTTTTGGTTTTTTTTTTTTTAAGATTTTATGTATTCATTTGACAGACAGAGATCACAAGTAGGCAGAGAGGCAGGCAGAGAGAGAGGGGGAAGCAGGCTCCCTTCCGCACAGAGAGCCCGATGCGGGGCTCGATCCCAGGACCCTGACATGATGACCTGAGCCGAAGGCAGAGGCTTAACCCACTGAGCCACCCAGGTGCCCCTACTCGCTGGTTTTATACGGAAGTTCTATTAAGTCTGTACCAAATAGCTTCTCTTCATTGGATCAGCTAAAATGTAAGTTTTTTGCTCAAGTGACAATTTCATATTAAAAGTGTGTGTGTGTGTTCAAGGATTGAAAATTGTTTACACCAGATACTTGGTTTTCATACTAACACACATCAAAGGAAAAGTTTGCTTCCCAACTGGTTCTCATGTTTTCTTCTGACTTCTCATCAAAATGATTCAGAAAGCATGGCTATGGCGGTGCACGAACGAGGACACGGGATACTGGTGACTCAGATCGGGTCATACAAGCTGGGGTTTTTCTGCAGAGCCCGGAGAATGAGTGTCTACTTGGAAAGATTCCCTCCTGTCAAGACATGTAGAAACACGTCCTGTGTAGAAACACAGGAAAGACTGATTATAAAAAAGAGAAACGGATTCATAAATATAGAAAAAACTGGTTACCAAAGGGGAATGGGGTGGGCAAATGGTGAAGGGAATAAGAGGAACAAACTTCCAGTTATAGAAGAAATAGGCCATAGGGTGAATAGTACAGGAGAAGGAATATAGTCAGTAATACTGTAATACACTATCGCGGTAACCTTTCCATGATAGATACATGATAGTAACTGTTGAATCATTATGTCGTTCACCTGAAACTAATTTAACTAATTATAGTTAATTGATTAATTTTAACTAATTAGTTAATTTAACTAATAAATTGGTTAAATTAATTTAACTAATTAACTAAACTAATTATGTCAACCACATATTATCTTATTAAAGTAAAAATAAATAAAAATAAACTAAACGGAGATTGCATTTGTTTGAAGGCTCTTTCTAAAGTTGCTTTTAGCATAATGTTATGTGTCTGACCATTACTAAGAGTGAAACCCACAAAGCCTCCCTCTTCTTCCCTTTATAAGAGTGGTACTATGGGCCCTGGAGGAGTGTCTTCTAAATTTTAGTAAAAATCAAAACTTTTTCATTGACAATTAAGACATTTGGCTAGGACTATAAAAGTTGAGAAAACCATGTGATTCTAAGCTTTCCAATCGGGACTGAACACGTTTGTTTTTCAAAATGAGGTCTGATTAAAAATATTTCTAGTTGATGGAAATTTGAGTCATTTCCAGTTTGGGGCCATTATAAATAAATCTGCTATAAACATTTGAGTACAAGTTTTGGAGTAAACTTGTGTTTTTATTTCTCTTGCATAAAAACAGAGTAGAATTGGTGGGCTTTCTGGCAATGTGCATGAGCCCGTCGTTCCGCATACATATCCCTGCCAACATCTGTTATGGTCAGTTGTTTAAATTTTCGCCACACTCATGTGTGTGTACTGGTATCTTACTGTCGTTTTATTTGCATTACCCTAAAGACAAATGATCTTGAGCACCTTTTTATGTGCTCATTTATTATCTACATTTCTACCTTGGTGACATGACTGTTAAAATATTTTGCTTATATTTTTATATTGTTGTTCTTTTCAACACTGAAATGTAAATGTGCTTTTGTATTTTGCATTTTGTACAGATTCTTTGTCAGATACATTTTTTGGCAATATTTTCTCCTAGTCTGTGGCTTGCCATTTCATTTTTTAAATACTGCTTTTAGTAAGCAAAATTAATTTTGTTGGACTCCAATGTATCAATTATTTTTTATCATTTGCAGATTTTGGGGGGTGCAATCTAGGATATCTTTGTTTAGCTGAAGGTCACAAAATTTTGCTCCTATAAGTTTTTCCAAAAGGATTTTAGTTTTAGTACCTTTAGGTCAATTTTGAATTAATTTTCCTGTGTGGTGAAAGTAAGGGTCAAGTTTTGTCTTTTTAATGGTAAATATCTAATTGTTCTAGCACTATTTGTTGATAAAAAATATACATTACCCACGGAAATACCTTGGCGCCATTACCATCTACTTCTGGATCCTCAATTCTCTCCCATTGATCCTTATGTCTGTCCTTTTGCCAACAGCATTTTATCTTGATTAATGTAGCTTTATAGGCTTAAAAACAGGGAGTGTAAGTCCTCCAACTTGATTTTTCTATTTTAGATCCTCTGGATTTCCATATACATTTTAGAATTAGCTTTTCAATTTCTACCAAGGAAAAGCTATTTTGACTGGGTTTGCAATTGATTTTTTAGAACAATTTGGGAAAAACTGACATCTTAATATCAGTCTTCTGACCCATGAAAATGGTTTATTTCCATTTATTTAGGTCTTTTTAACTTTAGTTCTTAACTTTTTAACTTCTGATACTAAAGTTTCTGATAAGTCATGCAGATGTTTTGTTAAATTTGTCCTTAAAAATTTCAGACATTTAATGTTATTGTAATGGTAATTTTAAATATCATTTTAAAATATCATTTAGATATTTATTGTATACAGAAATAAAATTGATTTTTGTGTATTGAATTTATATTCTACAACTTTGCTATGATAGAAGTATTGATTATTGAGCTGAGAACTTTCTTCATTTCTTTTTTTTTAAGATTTAATTATTTATTATTTTAGAGAGAGAGAGTGAGCAAGAGCATGGCGGGGAGGGGCAGAGGGAGAAGGAGAAAATCTAAAGCAGATTCCCTGCTGAGCAAGGAGTCTGATGCAGGGCTCGATCTCATGACCCTGAGATCAGGACCTGAGCCAAAATCAAGAGTCCGACGCTTTATCAACTGAGGCACCCAGGCTCCCCAGAGACCTTTCTTCATTTCTAATGTGAGCCTTTATACTATAATTTTTTCCCTAAGCATTACTTTAGTTGACTTCCACAAAATTATTTTGGCTTAATTGGCCCACATTAAAATGTATATATTTAAAGTGTATGATTTGAAATGATTTTAACCATGAAGCACCATGAAACCATCCCTGGCGTCAAGACAATGAACATGTCAATCACCATCAAATATTTTCTTCTGCCCCATCATGCTCTCAACCCTCTGCTCTTCTTCACTGCACTCCCACTCTCCAGGAAGCCATCTGTTTTCTGTCACAACAGATTAGTTTGCTTTCTATACTTTTAAATAAATAGAATCGTACAATATGTACTTTTTTCTTTCTGACTTCCTTCATTGGGTATAACTATTTTGAGATTTATTTATGTTGTAGTCTGTATAAACAGTTCCTTCCTTTTTATTGTTTAGTAGTATTCCACTGTATGGATATACCACAGTTTGTTTATCCATCCATTAATGGACCTCTGCGTTGTTGCCAGTTTTACATTATTACATATGAGAGTTCTACGAGTATTGGTGTACATATAATTCCATGAATACATGCTTTCATTTTCCTTGGATAAATACCTAGCAGTGAGAAAGTTAGAATTTTATGACAGATATATGTTTAACATTTTAAGAAAGTACAAATCTGTTATCCAAAGTGGTTGTGCCACTTTACATTCCCACCTGAGTCTCACGAGGTTTTCATTTGCCTTATTACTATATTATTCCTGACATTCATATTTTATTTGGACAAGTTAACTGAAAAAAATCTCATATATTTTAGAATACTCAGGATTTCTGTGTTGACATTTCATCTGTAGACTAAGGTTTTTCAAGATGCAATCACTCTTAGGGAGAAATTGAGCACGGTGTTGTGTTTTTACTACAAATACAGAAATTGCTATTTGATTCAATTCTGTTCTGATGTCAAAACTGAGATGTGAGCCTGGAAGCTGCAGAAACCGTGTTTAAAGCTGACCCAAGAGCACAGGGCTGGTATGCAGAGAAAGAAGCCAGGAGAGAAAAGAAGAGACCAGAAGGTGGAGGGGAAACAGATTGATAGAATTCAAATGCCTGTCTTCAGCATTTGGTTACATGAGATAATATATCTCACTTTTTGCCTTAAAGGGGTATTATATGTCATCCCTGCCCACACATGCTAGTTGATGAGACCACAACAACACTGGAAAAACAATGTGCCATACAAAAAAATAATAACAATAAGACAAGATATAACATACTGCTAAGTGACACTGTTCTACTTCCACTTTCTTACTTCTAAAGCTGGGGCTCCTACTCAGTGTGACTACCCGTGTCAGACAGCTGTGACAGAAACTCCACTGTAAGCCCTGGGGAGATTGGGAAGCTGTAGAGATGTTTGTTGTTCTGATAGTTTCTATTTAAAGAAAGTTCTGAGGCTCAGGGCGTCTGGGTGGCTCAGTCCATTCAGCATCTGCGTTCGGCCGAGGTTATGGTCCCCGGGTCCTGGGATAGAGCCCGTGTCAGGCTCCCTGCTCAGTGGGGAGTCTGCTTCTCCCTCTCCCTATGCTCCTCCCCCCTGCTCTTTCTCTCTCCCCCAATAAATAAATAAATAAATAAATAAAATCTTTAAAAAATATCCTATAGTTTTGAAATCTGATTAACTCCAAAATTAGCTCTGTTTATGCTTAGTTCTGACAAAAAACCCTAAACCACCCCCCACAAAACGCACTTAATTTTTTGGTAACCAAGAACTAACACTTTTCTCTAAGGTTCTTTCTCCCATTCCAGGCTAGACAGAGCCCTGTTAAATGGATATCGCAGAATGCTGACAAGATCTGCATTTTCACAATCTGGAAACTCCTAGAAGATATCCTTTTTTACCTATTTTTTTTTCTTTCAGAAAAGTATTTAGTCAAATGATTAACTATAAATGTATTTATAGCTTATGGATCCCGGGGCCCACTGGTGTGATTTAATTTGATAAATATTCCACACAAAATCCAAGTAGCTAAGAAACCGACTAAGGTAATGTGAGTGATGGAAAACTAAAGGTAATTTTCAAGGCAATTGAACTTACAGAGTGGATCAACTTCAAGGCAATAACAGAGAAGCCATGCCCAGAAGAGCGGTGTCTGGGTCTACTTCTATCCAACCTGACCAAGGCAATCAAACCAGAGCTTTACCAGATGCCTACAGATTCTGGATGAATTGGCAGCTACCCAGTGCTTCAGGGAATGAGATGGAGACTAGGGCATTTTTCGATAAAAACCATCAGAGAATTCTACCCCAGCTGCATTATATCTCGTGCAAGGGAGACATCTTGTGTTCCATTAAGCCCAGAGATTTTATTTTTAGTAAGGACAGACGGAAGCTTTTCCTCCATTATCCTAGGTGATCTTATAGAAGGCAAATTTATCTTGAAGAGCCAAACATTCATCTACACTCAGGCTCCGGATGAGGCAACGTACACTTTCACCTTGGAATCAAAACACTTCAACCACTTTGGCTATGGATGGAATTCTTCAACCTTCTATTTCTGAAAGTGTCAGACTTGAACAATACAACGAGTACCCTGAAATAGAACTTTAAAGAGAAGAGCTATCAATTAATCAGGCTGTGCTAGAAGACCAAGTTCAATGTAATGAGTTTATGTAGCTGGTTTTAAATTCAATTCAACAGACACTAATTGAGACTCCATTTAAGTGCAAGAGGCAAGGTGCTGAGTGAAAACTGTGGTCACTATTGCTTTAAGAGAGTTTTCCCTCTAGGGGAAAACAGAGGTGGGTTTAAAATCGGATACTTAGCATGATAGAAATTAGAAGAGAGTGCAACAAGCATGTTTTACAGAGCAGATTTCTGAATTTCCCATGCTTTGTCTATCACCTTTGGCAGAGTGTGGAACGCCAATGGCTGGTCCTCTGAGGGCTGTTCTGTGCAAGAGCCCAAGTCACTCTCCCTTTCACTAGTTCCATGGAATGTAAAATGAAAAAGCAACTTGGATCCCTACTTACAATTTTATTTAAACATGTTCTGGAAGAGAAAGCTAGTACACGAGTCAGTATAGACACACTGAAGGCGGCGAAGTGGAAAGAGCAGAGCAGAAATGCAACAAAATAATGGGCCCGCGGTTCCAAAAGGAACACCTGGGGACTCTCCAGCCCTAAATGGCAAGGGGGAAATGTATGGCAATGGAATTTGACCTGAAGCCTTTGGAGCTTTAGTTTTAAGCAAAATGCAGACCTTGAAGACGAAGTTCTGCGAGCAGAAATCTTACCTTGGGGTGAAGTGCTGTGCTGAACCCAGAAAGCTTTAACCACTCACCGAAACGCTAGGGGGACTTTCTGGCGGCTGCGACAGCTTAGAGGTGGCACTGAAGCCCTGGCATGTTTCTATAGTTGTGTCCATTTTACCTGTGTCAGACAAGACTTTGACAGGCCGAAGAGAAGGAACTACACGGGGTCACCAGTTAGCCATGCTGCTGGAAACACCGCTGGCCTGGGCAGCCAAAGGAAAGCACACGTACTGCCAGAAGTAACAAAGTAATGGACTTTCCATGAAAGCTATCGGTTCTGGACAATTTGGTATTTTTAGAGAAAAGGCTTATGTAGAGCAGGCACCATGAACATTAAGATCTGAATGGATGTGGGGGTTGCTGGTGAAGAAATGAAGCATCAGTGCAGAGAAGTTATGTTCTCAAAGGGGCAGTAAGGCACAAATAGTGGGGGAATACAAAATCACCTGCACTTTAAAGCAGGCAATGTCCCGAGTCTAGGGATTCCTTATAGCACCAGCGACAGACTCTGAATGCCCATAGTTTGGAATAAGAAACATGGGCCTAAGAAATGTGAATATACTTTACCTACAATCTACACCTATACTTGTTGTGCCTTAGAAATGGAAAGACAAAATGCATAAAAGATTTTCACACACATTAATAATCCCCAAGGGTCCTTGGCCAAACAGTCTTGAGCTGGGATCTATAGTTCACTACGGTCCCATACAGTTCCAGAAAGTTCCTTAGGGCCAATTTAACAGTTAGATCCTAGAGTTTCAGATTTTTATTAAAGTAGGTTTATTGCAGCTTATCAAATAAGGTCATAAAATTTCTCAGAGATATAAGTAGACTCGATATTTTGAATAGTACCTAGGGCTTAAAAACAAAACTTCCTAAACAAAACTGGTGAATGTCAAGTATAAGATTGTGAATAGGGAACTTAGTAACAACAACTTGTATAAGGTTATTACTCAGAAAAAACTCAATGGACTGATAGAGAATGTATTTTTTCATTAATTAGTGAATGCTATATAAAAACCAGTATTCTGGGGCGCCTGGGTGGCTCAGTGGATTAAAGCCTCTGCCTTCAGCTCAGGTTGTGATCCCAAGGTCCTGGGATTGAGCCCCACATCGGGCTCTCTGCTCAGCGGGGAGCCTGCTTCCCTTCCTCTCTCTCTGTCTGTCTCTCTGCCTACTTGTGTCTACTACTACTGTCTGTCCAATGGATAAATAAAATCTTAAAAAGAATAATAAAAATAAAAAATAAATAAAAACCAGTGTTCTTAGTATTAACCTATTTTATTTCTCTTAGGACTAGAAGAATCACTTAATCCAGGAGTGCCAAATGTCACCATTCAATAAAGAGTTCAGCACTCTTACCTGTCTGAATATTCATGAACCCAGATGCCTGGGAAATGGCAGATTCTAGATACTCCTGTGAAATCATATGGCAGAAACTATTCAATGTATATTTTGGAGAAAACTAGTCCCAGGCTTGAGTCTTTGATTTTATTTAGTATTTATTTAGTATTATTGATTTTATTTAGTATTTAGCAGGTGCCTTGCCTTACTTAACACACAATTTCTTAACACTGGAAAGTTTGAGTCATAATCTCAATTTTTTTTCCTCTCACATAAAACTGTTTACTTGAATCTAACAGCAGACCAAGAGAGGTATCACCTGCCCCTTCTAAAAAAAAAAATCCTTTATAGCTTTCCTATCATCGATAATTAACAAAAGTAAAATCTATCTCCAGAAGCCATTCTCTTGAATTAATGTGTATTTTCTGCCAAAGAAGAATGGTAAATTATGGGAAGCTATTAGAGGGAGTATTCCAAATGAGAGAAGAACAGATCTTTGCCATGAAAAGCTTAATGGAAAGAGCCTTTAGTGAATGATTTGCAATACTATGCACTTACAGTTCAATCCTATATACTTATATTTTAACTCAGTACAGGCCAAAGATTAGGATTTGATATCCATAATGTAGCTATCAAAGTGTCAAAGCAAACTTAGGAGAATGGACTATTGAGTTGAAGTGAAGGAAACAAAATGTGGGTTTTGTGGCCCATTTGTGCAAAAGATTCTTGCTACATTTGGAATAAAATCTTAACTCTTTACCATCGCCTACAACCTTCATGTTGTAGCTTCTGTTGGCTTCCCCCAACGTCCTGTGGTCTGCTCTCTTCCCTCTTCAGGATGCTTCAACCACATGGCTTCCTTTAGGAACAGCAGGTCCTAAGGTCCTGTCTTGTGTGGTTCTTCGTCTCCCTTCCAAATGCTTTCTGTGAGCCGCCATCCTCAGCTCTTCCTGTTACTGGTTCTGTCTCCTCTCGCATTTTCCTCCACCCTCTACAATGGAAGGCCTCTTTGAACACCTAATTTAAAGGGGTTTTCTAGTATCCCAGTCACTCCTTAGCATCTCTCCCTGTTTAATTCCTTTACTTTTCCTCACAAAACACTTACTATGACCCAAAATAACCTTGTTTATTGGTCTGTTTTCTGTTTCCACCAATGGGACGCTAACCACACTAAAGGCAGAGACCTTATCTGTCTTGTTCATTGCTTGATTCTGGCATGTAGTACCTGGCATATAGAAGGTGCTCAAGAAATATGTGTAGTCAAATAGAAACCAAAATAGATCAAATAAAGCTCTGTTGTGAGTAACTGGATCCTAATGCTGAGCCTATGAAGACAGGACTTCAGGAATCCAAGCAAGGACAACCTATTTTCAAGCCATGTAGGGCACAATGCCCAGCTTTAATGTCCACAAGTAACCTTCTCAGAAGTTCATCTAACCCAACCAGTCTCCACTTTTCTCACCCCTATTTATCACTCATACCAAGCCTTTCATCTGGCCTCTCCTATAATTCCTCTTGGATAGTCTGCAAATGACACATGGAAACATGGATTCTGTCCATGGGAACCAACACACAATTAACCACTCTTCCCCCAAAGCTCCATTTAGTCTCCAGTGTGTTTGGACTGGCTGTTTGTCAGGGCACAGGATGCTGGTCACTGTCAGAACAGGAGCTTTGCATCCAACTGTTATAGCTGTGTCTTAATCAGTGGCTCTGTTTTAAGTGGTTAGAGCTGCATAGTATTTGGCTCAAACCACAGGCATCCTTGGAAGGAAAATGGGAGGATGGGAGGTCACAATCCTTGGTTGGAATCAAAATACTTAGGTCCAGTAGAGGCTGATAGAAATGAAGCTGTGACAGGGGCTGAAAACGCAGAGTAGCTTAGGAGCTTGAGGGTAGGGGGAAGGGGGGCCCGTTTCTGACCCTGTGGAACAACCAAGAGGAGAAGAAGAGTGTGCTGAATGGATAGGAGGAACTGACTGCAAATCCCATGACTTGAAGCATATATTACCCAATTTTATGGGAAAATATTTTAGGGTAGGTAAGGCTTGAAGGGAGAGCTATTAATTTTTTATTCTCCTCAATTGGTACAGCTTGATAATACACACATAAAGGCTGTGGAATCCATGACCCCAGATGCTGTGCCTCACTGACTGCCAGAATCATGAAGGTTACCCTCTTACCTCCACACATCTTCAGAGTTAATACGTACATGCATATAACTTGATGATTCAGCCCTGATGAGACAGTGGGACCAAGAGCAAAATATCATCATTGGTCTTTGTTCCAAAGCTTTCCTCTTTCTTTCTCCTCTCTCTCTCTCTGTAGCCTCTTTAAGAGAATGTGGTGACCCAGCTTCAAGTGTGCTTGTTCAATTATCATGCTGTGTTTATGTGTTTCCACTAAGCAAGAGGGGACAGTAGGTAAGTACTAGACATGGAAGAAAACTTTGGTTTTCTAACACCCGAGTGGACTCTGCATTCTTCTCACTATGTACTGTAGTAAGGAAAGATGAAAGCCATCTGTTCCCCATCCAGTTCTCATGTCTTCTTGATCTGCTTCTTAAAATTACACAGTTATTAGGAGGTTTTGTCATCTATTTCCTGTTTGCCATGACACCGGTCATATGAGCTTTGCATTCAGAATCAATAACTGAGTCTGTGGGAACACACACAGCCTTTCTGGACCATTCTTAAATATAGAAGGTTGATTATTGGATTATTGTCTTTGTCACTCATCTTCCATGATCTACAAAATGATAATATTATCATCTACCTTGTGGGCTTATTGTATGGCTCAGGTTAATTCATATGTATAAAGCACTTGGGAAATAGTAAACGATAAAATGAATATAAGTGGGATTTTTTTTTAAGATTTTTATTTATTTATCAGAGAGGAAGAGAGAGAGAGACAGCACACAAGCAGGGAGAGAGGCAGGCAGAGGCAGAGAGAGAGAAGCAGGCTCCCCGCCGAGCAAGGAGCCCAATGCAGGACTCGATCCCAGGACCCTGGGGTCATGACCTGAGCCAAAGGCAGCGGCTTAACCCACTGAACCACCCAGGCGTCCCTATAAGTGGGATTTAAAGACGTTTCTGAGTGATTCTGTTTTCTTTTCTTTTCTTTTTTTAATATTTTATTTATTTGACAGACAGAGATCACAAGCAGGCAGAGAGGCAGGCAGAGAGAGAGGAAGAAGCAGGCTCCCTGCTGAGCAGAGAGCCCGATGCGGGGCTCGATCCCAGGACCCTGAGATCATGACCTGAGCCGAAGGCAGAGGCTTTAACCCATGAACCACCCAGGCGCCCCTGAGAGATTCTGTTTTCTACCAGAGCTCACCAAAAGGCTTCCTATAGTCACATTTACTAGTTAGGGAGCTTCTTCATGTGGGGGTAAAGCACTTGCACACGTTTTATATGGACTATGCAGCCTGTTCCTCAGTCAAAAGTTATATATTGCTTTTCTAACAAGTGTGAACTTTGATTCATAGTGTCAGGGTCATAAGTGGTATATACACTTATTTCTTTAAATCTAATTTAATGTGTTCCAGGCAGGATGGTGGAAAATTAAAATCCAGCTGTCTGCAACACTGATAGGGGGTCGTGAGAGAGGAAACCTCCCAATCTCTCTGGTATCATACAAGAACTATTCTTTCTGTAACTTCCACAGTATCTGGTTGTCATTGGTCAACACTGGCCATCACTGCTATGTTGTTCAAGCACATTCGTGCCCTTGAATCTTGGCAGTCCTGCTATTTCCATGACAGTCTCGGGTTTGAGGGTTTTGCTGAAGCTGGGCACTTTCATATGTCTCAGATCTCGCCTATCTCACACGCTCTCCTCAGGTACACTATACAAGTCACTTTCACCTCCCCAGGCCACTGGAAAGAAGAGACCACTATGTGGCAACAATTGCCTAAACCAAACCAGAAAAATGGAAATCTTGTGGTTGAATATGAAGTCATACTACTTCACCCATTTCACCAATTTACTGAGCACTTTCCCAGGTGTTTGGGGTTCACAAGGATGGAAAGCAGTGTCTCTGACTTTAACGATCTAACAGTTTTCAAATTCTTTCATGAAATTCATCAAATTTAATCCTTGAGTTAAGACCATTCTCTGTGGCGAAAGCGCAGGTGATGTTGCACACTCCTGCTTGACCGTCGAACAGAGTAGAACTCAGAAAGGCTGATTCACAGAGTATCGTGTGCAGTCAGGGGAAATGCCGGAAATACCACCAAAGATTCAGTTTCAGTAATCTTTTACATTACTCCACTCTGATTCTAAGTCCAAGGGCTTCCTTCAGAAAGGAACTTGGAATGAATTTGGTCTATCAGCCATCAGGTGGGAATAATTTGAGTTTGGGGGACCCTTCTCTACAATGATACAATACAGATGTTGCCCCACTTCATACCTTGTAAACATGGCACTGCCTAATCATTGTCTGAGAGGATGTAATCAGTGATAGTCCCCATCATCTTGGTATGGAAGGAACTCATTCTTTGGGGTAGGCGGTTCTCGATTCAACTACCAACCTCCAACAGCTCAAATATGACATTAACCTCCATGTGCCTCCATTTTCTGAGTTCTGATAACCTACCTTGTAGGACTGGTAGAAGAGGTGAGTGAGATAGCTCGTAGAAAATGCACGGCCTTGTGGCTGGCCCTCGGACCCAGGGGAGCTGCTCCAAAATCCTTAACCACCTCCACAAGTGCAATAAACAAACGTTTACTGAGTACCTACCCACACGAGTCAGAGCTACAGATAGAAATAACATCTAATCCTTTAAGAATTTGCTTCTGTGCCACTTGGTAGGGGCGGAGACTTTGCTCCACTAAAGTCTTCTGTTTGGAAGAAGAAAGGGAAGGCTGGGAAACTGGGAATGGGGAGCAATCCTCCTCCACTGCCACCTCTAGAGGTCAGAGGAAGTGAGGCCAAATTCCCTTTTGGATTTCATTCCACTGGGCTGAATGGTGGGCTTGTGGCCGGGAACGGGACGCTGCCTTACTCTTCTCAGATGCAGCTGCGAGAACTGCATCCAAAGGGAACTCTTATTTCCTATGTCTTTTGTTCCCTGACATTTTCAATTTCCATCACAGGAGCATTTTCCAGTCATCTGCTTTGCCTTTATCCCAAAATTAATTTCCTGGGAAGGTGCAAGATGCTGTGAACATGTGGCGTAAGTGCTCAGGGCCGTCCCTCCCCACTGGGCCTTCCTCAAGGGATGCGGTTGAGAGGCCACGCTGTCTTCACCCTGAGACACAGCAAGTGCCCACATCCGTCCAGGTCACCTTTTCTTTCCCCAAATACCTAGAGTGTGTTTCATACTTCACCTGCCATTCTGACCTCAAATAAAGCTAACCTGACTGTGGTGGAAGAAATGTGCCGAGAATCACTGGGGCATGTCTGTTCCTCCAGACGGCTCGGGCACAGAGCTTCCGATGGACCTCAGAAGGACTCTTTCCAATTCATTGTGTGCACCCAAAAGTCGTGACAGTAGTAAAGCATCAAAGAATAAATATTGATGTGTTTGTGTGTGTGTGTTTGTGTGTGTGTGAGAGAGAGAGAGAAACAGAGACAGAGACCAAGAGACAGAGAATAAATAGCTGTTGTGATTGCCCTGTTTTGGAGAACAAGCGTTTTTACTTAAGAAATTTCAAAAGTACTCCAAAATAAACGTGAACACGTACACTCAGAGCAACCAAAAGCATTTTCTCAGACTACATGTCTCCTGAGGAAAATGTGGAGATTTTGCTTCTGGCCAGACTGGAACCTGTCCCCGTGCCCACCTCACTCTGCCAAAGCTTTGATTCTAAAGAAACACTTCAGGATTCCAAGCTCAAACCCACAATAGCAGACCTTGTGGTAGATGTATTTCACATTCATGATATTCCTAATTCACACCAACTCTCCCAAACCACACTCAGTACGACGTACATACCACACGTCCACTCACATTTTCCCCTTCACCAGCCCCAGCCCCCACCACGCACTTCACAAACACTTTTGTTGTTTTTAATCAAACCTGCTCCACATTTGCCAGGCTTCAAGAGCTCCTAAAATTTCAAATCTCCTCCAAACTATCTCCCACTTAGATTGGAAGCGAGACAGAATTTTCTCCAGCATCAGAGTTCCAAAAATGAAACTCTCACCTTTCGCCAGGCTGCGCACAACAAGGACAATGCTTCGAGTCTAATTGTTACTTTCCCTAAAGCTCAAAGCATTTTTAACAACCAAATATTGTGTTTTCAAAGCATTATTCTGGGTAAAGAGAGGGGAAAAAATGTTTTCTCATTTGCCAAACAATAAAACCAGGGTAGGCATCCAGTAGGGTACCCCTCAGTGTGGCCCGGGAGGAGGCGGGGCAGGGAGAGAACCTGATGATTCTCAAAGATCAGATCAAAGGTCTGTGTCCCTTGGACTCCGTAGCATCTCAGTTGTTACTACTCTTTATGACCAGCATTTTTTTTATTGCTGTTGCTGTTCTGATTCTCGGATGGATGCTTAAATTATCTTAAAATATTCCCTCCTCCCAATCATGTACCCACATCCTTCCCTCCAAACACATAAATAGTTTCCCCACCAGACTGCTAGGGCTGTGCCCAAACATGAGGGTTAGAAGCAAAGATCTCCTGTTTTTTCCTCCTCTGCCCTCTTCCTCTTCTCCCGAGAAGGAAACTGACATTTGCTAATTGGCTCGTACATGATGTATTTAATTTTACTTTGGTATTATCTCCCTTTAGGACTAAGTGGATTCTTTATTCTCAAAGTTGGCAAGATGCAGGGCTGAGCTGTGAATCCCGGAGTTCCCACCAACTCCAAAATCTGTATGTTATTTCTCCTTCTTTTTTCCCTTCTAAGTTTGTTCCTATGTTCATTTTAAAACATGTTTAGGCCATACTAATCTTCTAAAGAGATGCTCAGAAAATGGGACAAAATGAGTATCTTCATCCTTGTTATGGACACTGAGACTTTAAAGTTTTGTTTTATTTTCTTTTTTGGTTTTCCTTAACATTTTATTGCCTTTTTTTTCTCCTTCTTTTTTTGTTTTGTTTTGTTTTGTATTCCTAAGCATTAAGTCGACTGAGCTAACATTCTTATTCCAGGGGCTGGGAATAAGATGAAAGCCAAGAGTCTGACTTATTTCTTAAGGGATTCATTCAAATCATACAAAGCTATTTATTGACTTGGCCTTTCCCTCCCAAAGACCCTAATTTAGAGTGATTTGATTTCATTACTGGTGATTGGAAGAGTTTACTGCATAGAAACGGTCTATACATTCCCTTGGAGAAATATAACAGTCGTCACCAGCTGAGATGACCCATGAATAAAATGGGTAAAATGCATTCTACAGAGGAAGAATCTGTAAGAGAGATTATTTTTAGAGAGAAAAGATGATTGTTGGAGATAATAACATGCCTTAGGCTAGATATGTCATTTGGTCTCTTTACATAGCTTCTCCAGGACGGAAAATACCTTAGTTTTACCCCTCAATCTGATACACATAATCATTACAGAAGAAAATATGTGTAGACTAAAAAACAAATAGAATAAACAAACACAATTCCATTCCACCCTCCCAGATATAATGACAGATAGACACTGTGATGTACAGGGGCGCCTGGGTGGCTCAGTGGGTGAAGCCTCTACCTTCCGCTCAGGTCATGATTCCAGGGTCCTGGGATCGAACCCCATATCAGGCTCTCTGCTCAGTGGGGAGTCTGCTTCCCCCTCTGTCTCTGCCTACTGTGATCTCTGTCTGTCAAATAAATAAAATCTTAAAAAAAAAACGATACAAAAAATATCATACAAAAGTCTTTACATAAGGGGAAAATGAGAGACGGCAACACATGTTTGGAAGTTAAAATGTTGATTAGATTAAAAGTACAAAACATTTTGAAGCTTTTGATAGATGTCACGGCATTATTTTTCTAAAAATTATACTACTCTACATAGAAGTGTATGACTGTGTTCCTTTCTCTAAACCCAAAGATTGAAGGAAATAAGTGTTATTTCGTTGTTTTAATATGGATTGCTCTAATTAGCAATAATGTTGAGTAATTTTTGATATGCATGTTACTGTATGTACTTCTTATTTTGTAAATTGCTTATCATTTTCTTTTGACCACTGTTTTCTACCCTACCAAGGACTAGTTGGTCACTTACTGAACTGTACAAACTTGTATTATTTTGATTTAGTAATAGATTATAATATGTGTTGTGAATATTTTTTCCACTCTCTCCTTTTTGCCTTTTTATTTTTTTTATGGTGCTTTATGTAACAAACTAAACTTATTACATTTCATGGTAGTCGAATTTATCAGCATTTCTTTATTTGCTTTTCCCCTTTGGCTTCAGATTTAAACCATCCTGAGGATTTTTAATCAACTTTGAAGAAGTCCAACTGATGATACCTAAGCTCTCTAGAAACACATTCAGAATTTCTGTGCATCTCTAGGATACGGGTTTTCAAACCATGCTTCCATGGAACCCCACTTGTTCAGTTTCAGCCAAGCCATTAAATATGAATAATAAGTCTCCCTAGTTTTTCTGAAAAATTAATTGAATGGAGTCTCTTTGAATTCTAGGTTTTCCCACCGCATTTTAAAAAAATGTTTGGTTATAGCTACTTGTTGTCTTTATTCCTATCTAATAAAACCTGGTGTCATATTATATATTCTGTTATTTTAGATTTAATACGTCAATATTAAATGGTGTTGTGCAAAGATCACTATTACTTCCAGATGTTCCACTAACTGACAAGTTCAAGGATCTCTAGTGTATGCTGCATGTTTGTTTCGGTTGAAAACCACAGGAGAGATAATGTTCATAACACATACAAATTAGAAAATTGAAGGCAAAGAATTTTGCTATAACTGCAGATCACTTCTTACTTTCTCAAAAACCCTATGCCTTGATTATAAATATCACAGACACGCGCATTCGATGAACTTGATTGCCACCCTCCTGTGAAATTATAATTTTCTGATGGGCTCAAATGACTTTCCTAAAGGAAAGATACTTTTTTTTTTCTTTAACCACAAGAATTATTATTTTTGACATCAGAAATATAAATGGGACAAGGAAATTTATTCCTTGCTTTTTAATGCTTCCAGAGACAGTCTTTATTGCCGTACTGAGTCTGTGAAAAACATACAAAGCCGTGTTTGAGCTAGCACTCCCAAATAGAAGCTTTGAAAATACACACCTATAAAATGCGTGCATTTCCGGAACCGGTAGCTGCTTTATTCAACAGACCATTAAAAGCCCATTTAGAGAGGCTCTCACAGGCTCATGTGCACCGCAGGTACTTAAAGCTGATGAACCCAGCATAGCAAGAAACAAAATAAAACAAAAAGTTGGACCAACATCTACTAAAATTTACAGAGGAAAAAAAGCTCTTTCCCCAGACCTAAATTTCCTCCAACACCAACACTCTTATAAAGAACAGGTAATGTGACAAAATTGCCCCACTTCCAAGCTCCCAGCCAAAAATCCAACACCCCTCCTCCCCTCCAAATATCAATCATCAGCCCAGGCAAGGAAAATGAACTTTTAATCAATAACAGCTACTGTTTCTTGTACCAGGACTGTTTATGATTTAAAAAGGGAAAAAATTAAATCAATCCTGATGTGAATGTTTTCCCTCTTGAAAAGAAAAAGTAATACCCTGTGTCAGAGATGGGGGTGTAGTTTCACATGTTTTAAGAATATATTAAAATAAAATAAATTTGCACTTGCTTTTGCCCTCATTAGCTATAGACAGAAGAGCAACTCTATTGAGGAATCATGTGAGGCCGACAGCTTCAACTCGGTCTTCACACGATTGCATTTCCTGTTTACATTCATACATTGGTGCGGATTCATAGAGCTAGCAGGGAATTTGGGGACCATCTGTCCAAAGATGGCTGCTTTGGGAGCCCTGTCACTGGAGCTGTTTAGGCAAGAGGACGAATCAGCTGAGAAGTAGTAGAGAGAATCTGAACCATGGGAGGGTTTTTAGATTATGTTAGTGTGGGAAACTGATTAGATGCGGAAGCCTAAAATATGGAACCTACAAAAGTAGATCTTCTCTGGCAGAAGATTCTTTCCCTCTCCCTGTCTGTATCCAAAAGGCCACCCTTGACTGAAATCGCCAGGGTTTTGCTAAAAAGGTTTGTGAACCCCACTACCAGACACCTTTAAGGACCACCCCCCCCCCCAGGTGTTCTGATTCTTCCCTCACTGTTGCTTCCCCTCCTCTAGGCTACATCCATGTAGGTCCGGCTAAATGCCATAACCCCTCATGATACTAGGAGTCAGGTCTTCCTACATGTTGAGTTTCCCTGTAGCCAAAGAGAAATCACACTGGACTCTTCATGAAGACTGCTGCCTTATTTTGGCATGTTTGTGCAAACCAGAAATAACTTCCCTACAGATTACTGAAATGAAATCATCTTTCACCTAATTTGGAGGGGCTACACACAGACTTTTGCCCAGTTTTAGAGAGCAATGAGCCTGGGGGCAGGGGTGGGAGGAATGATGATGGGAGTGATTTCTCGACTGTTTTCTTTTACAGTTTGCTGAAATGGAACAAATCAATCCTGTCTTGCTTATTTATAAAACCTTAACACCAGTGGGGTGGGAGAGAATTAATGAGACCAGGCACAAGGAATGTGGAAATTTTCATTTCTAAACTGCTGGCACACAGACATGCCTTAGTGTCTTTTCAAGGACACTGAAGAAATGAGTTTTCTGCTTCTCACAACTTGCAATAGAGAACATGCATTTGCACATAATTACTCACCACTACAACAGGCAACCAGGGGAAGGGTCCAGCAAAGAAGCCCACATTTTTGAAAAACTAGGATACTGTCCTCTCGCATGTGCCCAGAGAACACGGGGATAGCTGCTGAGCCTCAGAAAAGAACAGCGGTCTGACCATTCACACTAAGGACATAGCAGACTTACGGGGCGTTCTTTTTTTTTTTTTTTTTTAAGATTTTATTTATTTATTTGACAGAGAGAGATCACAAGCAGGCAGAGAGGCAGGCAGAGAGAGAGGAGGAAGCAGGCTCCCTGCTGAGTAGAGAGCCCGATGCGGGGCTCGATCCCAGGATCCTGAGATCATAACCTGAGCCGAAGGCAGAGGGACTTGAGGGGCGTTCTTTGTCCTCACACCACCTCTGTGATAAGGAAAATGAGTCTCTGGAATATCAATGATCTTCTCAAAGAGTCATAACAAGTTCTTTTCATTTCTCTAGGAAATACTTTCCTGCGGAGGGGAGGAAGACTTTTGATGTGTATTAAACACTATATTCACTTGTGCACAACCAAAGGCTGATGTCTGCCCACTGCGGTAAGACAAACGCACCTGCTAGGTTCTTCTGCTCTGGAACCCACTTGTGAGTTGCTGATGTCCTCAAAACTTCTTGAAGATTCCTTGAAACTGCTGTCCCTGCCGGTGTTCACCAGGACGACATTGACACCTGTGCTGAGGGTACCATGTCCTCGTGCCTCCAGCTAAGTCATGAGATGGAACCGCAGCTCGTGCGTCCTCTCTAGGAAAAGCCCCACTTGACTCCCGACCAAAGGAGAAGAGTCCTTCAATGAATGCGTCCTGCATTTCGTCTCCTGTGCTCTATGGCCACACTGCTTGCCCATGGCACTTTGCGTTAAAGGAAAAGGACATTTTCAGCATTTGTTGGTGGCTCCTCTTTGGGTCTGGGACAGGGGAGCACTGCACTCCACGATCTTTCCTGCGCCCCTCTTTTGTCCTCTGAACTCCAGCTTCCCAGACAGTTTTGCCTCCGGCCAAAGGTCTTTACTACTTGGCTTTTACAGCTCTGTGGTCTTACTTTGGTTGAAGGCTCTTCATTTAGAAGAAGAAAGCCATCTAGCCCACCAGCTTCCTGACCCACACAGGGCAAATGACAAAGCACTGGAGAAAAACATTAGAGTCACCTGGTTTGAAGTCAGGAGCAAGAGATCGTATTTCCTTCCCTTAATCTGTTCAGAGCCTTGGAAGGTAAATACAAGTACGTCTCTGCCTAGACTTGTCGTTAAAGTGGTTGTTTGGAAATTCAGTGATAGCATGTCAGACTCTAGGTAGGGAGGTAGAATTTTCTATTACCAAAGTCATTACTTAGTGCCTTGGACACCATGGGCATTTATGACGAAGCAAGTGACAGTGAGTCCAGGGGAAGGACAGCTGAAAAAAGAAATGCCTGCTTTTAGAAGCACCATTAGTCCTGGTGGGCAAGGACTCCTGCCTCAAGCCCGATGTCTTACGGAGCCCTGTGCTTTGAAGTGTCTTCCTCAGCATTTTCCGGTCCCTTTTCTAGTGCCTATGAACAGGTGGAGCCCACAATGCCCCCGGGCAAGGCAGAAACCCACACGCATCTCAGGCAACCTGCTCTCCCATGTGTAGGGTCCACCAGATGCTGTGAGATGCTCTGAGATTGCCACCTAGGAGGTCACCCCAGAGCCTCAAGAGGCTGACCTGGCAAGCTCATCAACCCCAATGGCTGGTGTGGAATTTCTTTGGCAGAAGCACATGAGGTTGGACCTCCAGAATGGGGCTGACACACTAGTTTGGGGTCACTCAAGTTGTTTACATAGGTGGAGCCCCCAAAACAATTTTTACCAGAACTTCGTACATCTTAGAGTGATCCAGCCTGCCTTCAGGGAGGGAGCCACTGAGAAAGATAGATTTCCCTTAGGGAGGATCTTACCTGCAGTTCAGCATAACATTATTTCAAGCTTTCTAAGAATGGAAATCATGATTCTTGCTCTCACAGCTTCTCAGAGACTGGCCCAGGGCTAAACATACACTAGACAAAAAACCCTACTTGATTCACATTGAGGTCTCTTCTGTCTGTCCATCCATCTCTCCATCTGCTTAGTAATGATTTCTTCTAATACATTATTCCCCACTTGCAGGACAGGTGGATTCTCAAAGTTTCCAAAGCACAGTGGACGGAAGATCAATAACATTACTAAAAACCCACTCTCAGAAAGGTATGTTAACAAATAAGGACGAATAAATAAGGAAAACTGTACTGAAGGTGAAATTCTGAGTGAACTTCTCTAAGATGAAGACTTACATACAGAGGAAAATCTTATCTTAGCTTCATGTAAAACAACATCATTTGCTCCGAATGATAAAAATAGGGAAGCGTATATGGTGAGTGCTGTGAAGTATGTAAACCTGGCGATTCACAGACCTGTACCCCTGGGGCTAATAATACATTATATGTTTATAAAAAATTTAAATTAACAACAAAAAAAGAAAAAAATAGGGAAGCATACACAGCAAACAAACTTAACCTCTCTGAGAAAAGTACACTTTGTTCAACAGAATGTCAAGAATATAAAGTGTGTCTAGTTAGTTATCTTTTATCGGCAAAGCATAAAAATTTATTATCCTGATTCAGCTTTATTTCAAAATACAATTTAACATTTTTTCTTAATTATAATAGACTAGCTTTTCTGGTATTGTGTTGTTGTAGTTGTTTACAAGACACACGTCAGCCATCTTGAAAAGACAGGTGGATTGTGAGGCATGTATTTTCTTCAGCTGGCACCAGGAAACATTGAAAATGAGAATGTAGGCAGCTTTAAGGATCATCTCTCTCTCTCTCTCTCTCTCTCTTTCTCCCTCTCTCTCTACTTCTCTAATCACTCTTGAAATGTGGAGCCATATTAAGGTTCACCAGCCAACCTAAGGATGAGATAAGGTCGGGTCAGGGAACTACCCTGGACCAGTCAGAGGGTCACCTACCCCCAGAGAGCAGATGTTTGCTCCTAAGGAAAGATCGGATACTGTATCAGACATATCAACTACAAACACAAATATTTAGAAAATAGAAGTATAAATGTAAACAAGTTAAAACACTTGTAGTTCTACCACCCAGAAGCCACTGCCATAAAAACTTAAATAGATTGCATTCAAGTTACAATATAGACATGAGTATGTTCACTATTTTTTACCAGTTTTGAATAAGGTGATTTTATCATCTAGCTAACCCTTTATTCATATAAATATGTTTTTATTTATTTATAAATATTCGGTGACATACATAAATTCTGTTATTTAATGGCTGCATAAAGGGGCAGTCAAGTGTGTACACCGCAATTTACTTATTCAATCCCTTTTTGTTGAACTCCATGATATCTATTATTTCTTTCTTCTTTTTTAAACAAAGCTCCAGTGAACAACTCTGTGGGTAAGGATTGACTTTGTATGTGTGTATGGCTTCATTAGAATATATCACTAAACTGGAATTATTTTTTATTTATTCTTAAAGATTTTATTTATTTATTTGACAGATATCACAAGTAGGCAGAGAGTCAGGCAGAGAGAGAGAGAGGGAAGCAGACTCCCCATGGAGCAGAAAGCCCGACACAGGGCTCAATCCCAGGACTCTGGGATCATTACCTGAGCCGAAGGCAGAGGCTTAACCCACTGAGCCACCCAGGCGCCCCAAGAATGAACTTCTTAAAGTTATTGCAAATACTGCCAGTTTTACAGAAATAATTATGCCAGTTTAAGATCTTACATGTTGTATATGAAGTATCTGTTTTATCATATCCAAAGAACACCGGGCATTATGCATTCTCTGTATTTTTCATTTTTACAATTTACCATATTTCATTAATTATACACCTGAAATTTAAAAGGGATGATTGCTGCCATCAGATCTCTGATCCCTTTGAGATAGCTATCTCCCTACACATTGGCCTTTTTTCAAATTTCATGGACAATACACAGGGTTCCAACGTTCTGGGGAAGAAATCTACGCTAGTTTTGATGCCTCAGTATTTGTGTCTGCCTGCGCATTGGCTATTTCTGGTCTCTTCAAAGATGAGGAGTTTATTAAGCGAATGAATCCTCTTTGCCAGGGACAACTGTTCTACTTAGTAACATGCATTTAAGTTACATTGTAGTCTAAAGTAAAGCATTACATTGTAGTCTAAAGTAAAGCGCGTAGAGGCTCCTAACGTCTGGTTGGTTGGCTGTTGGTTAGCTGTTGGTTGGTCCGGGAGAGAAGAAAGTCCCTAAGTTCCCTGGAGTCTTCTGTAACGAAACGGTTAGAGCACCAACCACCAACGGATGCCTAAGTCATCAGGACTCTAGGTCGCAGGGCATCTGAAGACACAAAAAAGGCTCTCGGTCAGAGAGAGGCTGTTTCCTCTCTTTTCCTTAGGGTTTGTGTTGTTGTAATTCATTAATTTTCTTGGATCAGATCTCTCAGGAAAGATGTGTCTCTGTAAGTAATTGCTTACTTCTGCACACTCCTCCAGGTTCAAGGGCAGAGCAATTCCGCGGCACACGAACACTGTTTCTTAATGAGCTCCATTCCCCTCGGTATGTTCCCTTCTTCTGGTCTTCACTACGAGGAGTTTTTCACACCAGAACTGGACTCCGGATTCCTCTCTATCTGATCTCATTTTCTTCTTATTGAACCCAGAGCTCTTTTGAAAATACTTTAATAAGTACTTTTGATCCCTTCACGTGATTCAAGGATTTCTCGGTTTCTTCCAAACACTCAGCTGACAGATTTTTGGGCGCAGCCAGTTCCACTTGGAGACGCTTTAGGCTGATGATGTCATCTGAAAATCCAGGGAAAGGGCCTTTGAGGGGAGCCTTGTCAGGAAGGGTGGCTGGAAGCCGCGTGGGTCCTGTTCTTCGTTTCTCTGGAAGGGAGTCAGGGAAGACAGGATTTTCAGACCTACACTCCCTGCTTCCTGCAAATGACAATGTTCTTCAATGAAAATATAAGCAACTTCAAGGCGCCCAGCGTGTCTGAGCCCACGCACTCCGCGAGTGTTTCTTTCTTACTAGGGCAGCCCTGCGGTTCTCTGGGCGAGCCCACCCGGAGGCCATAGCACTTTCTAGGTCCACAGAATCACTGCTGGGTTACCTGCGGCTGCGAGTGAGGACACGGACTCGTGCTAACCTTGCTGTGGGACCGAGCCGTCCCTCTGAGGCAGGGACAGGCCCTAAGCGAGAGAACTAAGCTCGCAACTTCCAGACCCAAATCTGCCTTCAGCCGCTTTGTGAGTTGGAGGACGTCCTTACGCATTCTGGGCTTCCGAGTCCTCGTTCGTAAACCGAAAAAGCTAAAAAATTTTCTTGTCTTCCCAAGTGTGAATTAGGACGTTAACCAGGAGGGGGATAATACACTGAATGAAAAATAAATAAATATAAAGTTGAAAGTGACAATGTATTTTTGGATTGGGAAAACAACACTGGGGAACACCCGGGTACTTTTTTTTTTTTTTTTTTAAGATTTTATTTATTTGACAGACAGAGAACACAAGTAGGCAGAGAGTCAGGCAGAGAGAGAGGAAGGGAAGCAGGCTCCCTGCTGAGCAGAGAGCCCGATGCGGGGCTCAATCCCAGGGCCCTAGGATCATGACCTGAGCTGAAGTCAGAGGCTTTAACCCACTGAGCCACCCAGGCGCCCCCACCCAGGTACTTTTTGATCGTATAAACAAGGCAAACTGAGGCTCGGTAGCAGTTTCAGGGGTGAAGCCCAGGTCTTAAAGGTCGAGCGATTGCTAGTAGGCCAAGCTACGCTGGAGGGTAAAGGCCACAGGCAGAGATCTGGAGCCCGAGGGAGGTGCATCACCTCCTTGGCTCCGCTTCCTGCTGTCTGATCTTGGATAAATTCGCCTCTGTTCCTTTCGGCTCAAATTCTTCATTTAAGAACAAAGACAAAAATAAACAAAGAAATCCAAAACCAAAATCAAACCAACCCCCAGGATAATAATAGTATTATTACTATTCTTTTTTATTGTTATGGTTCCTTCACACTTGGGAATATGGAAGACAAAGCATGTGACACTTTCCTCAGGAAGCTAATCCTTACTGATTATCATTAATATTATTAGTGCCTGCAGGTCTCAAAGTTATGAGGTAAATTATTTGAATGCTCACCATTTAATTTGATCTGTTTCTTATTTGCTTTTGTAGGGATACATGTCAATGCCTTTCTCTTTCCAAGTTTGTTTTCAATATATTCAACATAAATATTCAAAATACCCCAGTAAAGATAATATATACAAAGCTTCAAATGCTGAAGTACTTCCCTGTTCCATTCATCAAATACTTGACTTAAAGATTTCCAACTGATTTAGACAAAAATTCAATCCCAGTTTTATAGAAATCTTTTGATAATTTTTTTTTAATTGTAGGACATTTGGGTTACTTTATAAAGGAGTTCTTCAAAAGCTCGGTTTTTTAAGGCTGATTTCAAATAACAAAGAAAAAATGCATATTGCCATGCCAGAGTATATCCTTAAAATTTTAAATCAGCTTTGTAGGAAAATTTTGGAATTCAGTTACTGTGTACAGTAGAATTTCCCAACTTATTTGCATGTAATTACGAAGTATGAGTGCATCATATCCAATTCTCTGCTTCCTGGGATACTTCTTTCATTCGGAACATTGCAGTTTGCCAAAATTTGCCATTGAATAATCATTGCCAAAATATGATTTTATCTTCAACGTCAAACATTTTCACTAACTCGATGACATTCACAGTAATGTCAAATGTTACACTGTCAGAAGCACGAATTTCTAAAAGGTCAGCTTCGATGACTGAGCTGGGGGAAAAAGCATAACTGGGATGAGCTAAGTTTTTATCTGTAGATTCTGATGGCGCTGACACAAAACTTCGCATTTAAATGTGAATTTCTTCTGCTGTTTATGAAGTCACACACTAACGGCTGTGGCTTTATTTGAATTCACACACAAGAAATCTTGGAATAAAACGTGACTGAGGTTACCGGGGGGTGGGGGAGTAGGGTGGACATTAGGGGCATCGGGGAGGGTCTGTGCTATGGTGAGCGCTGTGAAGTGTGTAGGCCTGACGATTCACGGACCTGTACCCCTGGGGCAAATCATACATTCTATGTTAATAAAAATAATTTTTAAAAAGTGAATGAGAGTAACAATAGCTACTTGATCTAAATGAAAAGTCATGCCTCACGGGATGATATGAAGAGTGTTTCTGTGGTTGTAAATAGAGCACAGTTTATGAACTAGTTGCTACCTTTTGAAGTAACTGCTGATGGCTCTCCAGCAGGTCTGAGCCTTCTGGTTTCCAAGAGTCATGCCTCTGTGACCCCACGGTGGGCGGTCAACACGAAGAGACACATTTTGTGCACGTTACATGTTCATCGTTAACTTTCTCGAGCAATCAAAATTCACTTATTTTTCAACAGCACACATCCTTCTCAAACACTGATGCTAAAAGTGTTTATTGCAAAATAAAAAAAAGCATCGTCAAATAATAAATAAATACTTGTAGATTTTACACTGTACACTGAACAATGAAACAACAATACCTAAACTGTTCAAGCCATTCTCTTCATGCTTCATGGACAGGACTGTCCTGCTTTTATTTCCTTCACTCATTCCACACGCACCTAAACGATAAATGACCACATTTCTCATGCTCAGTCCCCCTGCCGACTGCGACCCAGTGGCTTCACGAATTTTGCAACCACCAGGCACCACACAACTGAGTTCGACACTGAGCAGTCAGCGAACTAGTTCCAGAACGAACTGACACGGGGAGACAGCCGTACCTAACAACGCATGTCTGAGCACGCTTCTTTTTACCAGCAAGCTGTTTCTCCAGGAGAGGAGATCAAGTTATCATGGGTCGTCTTTCGGATTTCACCACATGTGAGAATAAGAACCCTGTGCATTGTGAGTACGTCTTACCCCCACTACGTGAGACCATGGTAGAGCTGGAAAATCAAAGGGGAGGCTCGCCAAACTCTTCACAACTTATTCTAAAGCAACTATTATGGTAAAGTTTCATTATACAATGGAAAGTCTGGGATACATGGTAAACCAGATTGGAAACTCATAAACTAGTATTGTCCTGGGCTTGTGATTATACCACATAATCCTGTCAAGGCCATCTGCAGCTATTCTTCCTGGCTCAATAAGAAAGAGATACGACTTAGAGGGAAAGGCTATGGGAAGATGGATTTTAAATAAATACCAGGAAGAGTTTCTTTCAATGGCACAGGCGGTGGAGAAGTCCTTGTCATGGGAAGCATTAAATCGAAGTGCGGGTGTCGCGAAGAGGACCGCAGATGGACAAGTTGAGCACCAGGGCCGCTTCTGAGGGTTTGTCATGGTTGCTCCGTACACTGTTATAAGCAGATCATAAAGAGAAGAATCAGTCCCGGGGTGCTGGAATCGTTATAGCAGATGTCAAGAGAAAAGAAAGTCTCTTCCATGGGTTTATATATTCTTCTGAAGACCTTAGATGGGTTCATAAATATTGGGAGAATCTGATCATCTTTAAGGTAGCCGCAAAAAGGCACAGACTATTGATTGTGAGGGACCTTAAGAGGTCACCAAACCCAGGGTTGACTGATGGTTGCAATGCGTGGCCCTTAATTGATGCACAAGAAGTTTTGGGAACAGCCAAGCTTTCTAAACGTCATCTATATAATGGGGTTGTATTGCCTGCTCAATTCCACACAGACCCACAACGTACGGCAGCTACTAATGGAGAGAAGACGATGCCAGTTATTTGCCTTCTTGTGAGATAATAGAGAAGCTCTGTAATTAGTTGAAACATGAGTGAATGTAAAATAGATGCCACTTTATGGATTATGTTTCGAATTTTCTGATATGGTTGTTTGTATTCAACCTGTGATATATTACTTTCATTAACTTCCATTTTCTTAAAAGATTAACATCATAAAATGGTTCTCCCAGTGAATGTCTACATTCTTGCTTCTTGGCAGAGAAGCAACTGGTAAATGGCAGATCTTCTTAACCTGAATACTGCCCAGTCCCTACTGTCTTCCACAGCTCTTGTGGAAGGCCTGGGCAATAAACAGTAGAATTCTTCTTCTTTTTTTTTTTTTTCCTCATCTGAAATTACCTATTTAGTTGAAACTGCAGCTACTGAGATATAAGACATTACTGATACAAATAAACTAATCATAGCTCATAGGGGAAAAAACAGGCTCAAATTTCAATCATAGTAAACGTGCACTCACTAGCTTTGTGACTTTAGACAAGTGATGTAAATTCATGGGGACCTGTTTCTCCAGTTATAACATGGGAATACTAACAATTTTGCAGGGTCATTGAGGATTAAGGGAGATGATGTAACATAAAGTGCTTAGCAGGTCTGAGCACACTCCACAGGGGTATTTCCTTTCAGTTACAAGTTCTGAAAATGTTGGAGGAATTGTTCACTGTGGAGTAGAACTCAGCTCCATCGACATGTTTCCAGTGGGCTCCATGCCCCAGTCACTGCTACGCACACGGTGAGGAAGAGAGTGGAATTTAAAAATCAAATAGAAGGTGATCGTTACCCTTCAGAAAAGGAACAGTTGGTTCTTAGGTGAGGCCACAACATCCTCAGTCTGAGGCTGTGGAGCAGAGACTGACTACAGTGGGCAGGGTTTGTAAAACATCAGCGATGCCATCTCCAAAACAGAAAATTCCAGTAAAAGAACAGCCAGTCCATCCCCAGGCAACAGCACTCTTCCAGGACTCCATTACAGGATGGTAGTTCGAGTCACTTGGTAGAATTCCAGGAGGTGTGTCCCAGGACGCTTTGCCGAACTTCTGCTGCAGACGTCAGTCCAGGACTTAGCTAGCAGGTAGCGAAGGGGGAGCATCATTTCTGTCCATCACTGAGCAGGGGCAGGACGGCCCCAGTGCACCAAACTCAGGATGAGTTCACACTCCTGCAGCATCCCAGCTCGCTTGTCACATTCCTCGGGACACTGGGGAAGCGGCTGCGTGTCCACATTTCACCATCTGTGAGATGAAGTTGTAATTTCACGCAACACAGAGGGGATTACTACACTGCTTTTAGTTAAGGTTTTACAGAAAGTGTGCTGTTTTTACAAGCAAGAGACTATAAAATAACAAAATAATTTGTGTTTTTTTTTTTAATTTTTAACATACAGTTGATTCTCATTATGCATGGATTCTGTGTTTACAAATTTGGATACTCACTAAAATTCATTTGTAACTTCCAAATATATATTTGTGGTGATTTCACAGTCATCCCCAGACATGTGCGGAGCACCAAAAAATTTGAGTAGCCCTATGCACAGTCCCAGCTGAGGTTAGCCGAGGCGGTGCTCTGCCTTCCTGTTGCGACTCTCATACTATTAATAAGTGTCCTTCCCACGGCCTATTCAATGCCATGTTTTTAACACTTTGTACTTTTTGTTGTTGATTTCTTCTGTTTAAAACGGCCCCCAAGTGCAGCGTGGAGGTGCTTTGTCTGTTCCTAAGGACGAGAAGGATGTGAGGCACCTTATGGAGGAAACATGCAAGTTCGACAACTTCCATTCAGGCACTGCTACAGGGCTGTCGGCTGTGAGTTCATCATCAATAAATCACAATATATAGGTGTCTTTAAGTAGAAACACACCTAAAACCAGGTTCCATATCGATCATTTGGTAAAATGTGGCCAAGGCTCACAGGAACGCTATGTTTCTCCAGGGGCAACGGGTCACCGTTCGCTAATTCAGGGTTCCCAGCCACTTAGAGGGCACACCTACCGCAAATAATGGGAATCAGATATACTTATTACTGGATATCTTGATTTTTTTTTCCTTAGAAAAATCACATCCAGAGAAGAGGAGAGTTTATCGATCATTTAAGCCAACTCTTTCCTTTTACCTTCAAGAATATGACAGCGTAGAGATGCGGCTTGATGTTGGCCCCTGAGTAAGAGGGCGGGTCCAGGCAGATCTGGACAAAGCAGGTGCCTCAGCCCTGGGGCCCTTCCTTCTACCAACCACTCTAGTGGTCTAGAGACCACTCCAGTGTTCCTGGGAAAGCAGGGGTGAGTGACTGCTGTGAGAGGTGCAGTGTAGGAGGGTGAAGTAAAAGACGGGCTCCCCACAAGGCTTGTGCCATAAGCTCCATGCCCAGAGGGGCTGATTCCTTTGATCATGTTAGATGGTGGACGGCATTTCTCATGTTTCTGAACTTGAAGAAACAGGAATTCTTGCGCCACATTTGTGGGTGGTGTTATACTCTGTGGTAAAAGACCTTTGTGATCTGTATCAGGATTAAATGAAGTCAACACTACAAGAAAATTTTTCTTTTTAAAATCTTCACTATTGGGCGCCTGGGTGGCTCAGTTGGTTGAGCAAATGCCTTTGTCTCAGGTCATGATCCTGTAGTCCCAGGATCGGGTCCCGCATCGGGCTCCCTGCTCGGCAGGCGTCTGCTTCTCCCTCTGGCCCTCCCCCTTCTCATACTCTCTCTCTCTCTCAAATATATAAATAAAATCTTGAAAAATAAAATAAGATAAAATCTTTGCTATTAACCCAGGCATGTTTTATGGGATCAAGTCAGTTGATCTTAGGCGCAGCTAACAAATCTTCGTTCTTTGGTACACTTTCCTTTATACTCTGAAGACTGAGCACAAGTCATTTACTTTAAGACAAGAGAGATTTGGTTAATGTTTAAGTCAAACTAGGCAGCTAAGAGAAAAGATGAGGCCCAGGGAGTGAGCTCCCTAGAGAACACGGAAAAGCATAAAGGTGACCCTGCCCTGAATAATGTCATTGAATTCAGTGAACACTTGGGGACCTACTAAGTACAAAGTGTGTTGCTTTGTGTTCCAGTATTTTCTCTCGAGGGTTATACTGTGGTAATACCGTAACAGCCCCAAATACATCCTGACTGCCACTCAGTCTGGGCCTGATCACCTAAGAACAAAAAATAAGTATAATCTATTCAAAATCATAGTCTATTCAACATTTCTCTCGGCACCTTCCCTTTTTTTCTTGTACTTGAAAATATATTTTCTAGAAGCACAAACAGCTGATCTACCAAATAGTTTCTCAGTGTGGAAACTCAGGGTCCATGGATAAGAGTCTGGAGTCCAGGTCCTTGGTTCAGGTCTGGGGAAAGATCAACCAGATCTGTTCCTTGGCTTCCGGACACTTCCATTCCTAGCCCCCAGGTAATCTTTGGCAACACGTGGAAGGAGACAGGTAGCCCAACTGCAGGTGCACTGAGAAAATAAGGCGCAAATTTAGAGTCAAGTTCTGCATTACTTCATCACCACGTTTTCTTCTAGTCGGTATAATTTATTGAATGTTACTAAATGCCACTGGCTTCACTTTGTCAACAGACTTCAATTCTCTGAGTAACGGACAAAAGAGAGAGCATTAACCCTGAGCATTTAACGTAAGTCAGATACTGCTCTGGACTCTTCTATATGTTAGCTTAGGTAACTATCATAGGAAATAGCCCAAGGGGGTATTTTTCTCTCCCTCTGATAGGTAAAAAGAAACAAATAGATTATGTAATTTTTCTAAGGTCACTAAGTAATGGAACCAATATTTATATCCAAGGTTCTCTTGATCCAAATACCATCCTCTTTTCACTGTACCCCATGGCCTCCCCTTCTGCTCATCTGTTTCCCATGTAGGACCCAGGATTCCAGGCATTGTTTCTCACTGTGCGATCAGACCATGTGTGTCAGAATCACGTGCGATATTTATTAATGATGTCAATTCCTGGACTCCATCCCTGAGCCATGGGTCAGAATTCAGTGGGTGAGGTCCCACAGGTTGCTTGGTTAACAAGCTTCCCGAGTGGTTTTCACACACTCTGAAGTTTGAGAGACAGTGGTCTACACAGCACATATGCCAAAAGGGGTGGAGAAATAGAGATCGCCACCAACCCTACACTCAAGGTCCTGATATTTATAGCAGGTGCTGTCAGTGTCCTGTCCATGTCCCTTGCACCTTGCCCTTGTCCCTCAAGATGGCCAGCTTCATGAGTCTGCATGACCTTCCCTTGGGGCTTCCCCCCAAGTCTCAGCTGGGACTCTGCTTCCATACTTGATAGGCAAGAAGTACCAGGGAATTAAGTACCCCTACTCTACCGCCCTTCTCTGGTAGCTCTTATCCAGCGACTGACTCAAGCAGGCGTCTAAGTCCTCCTGACTCCTTGGGTAGATACTTCTGAGGTTTGCACTGTACACTGTTTTCCAGAGATCCCCTGGGGTAAGTTCCAGTCAACCATGGTAGTATCTGGCTTCTCAGGCTGCACTTTCTTTGCGACATTTTCTTCCTTGCCCTTATTCCCCCACTTTTCCAACAACATTTTCTGTTTGCCTTTATATACTGCTCACATTTGAATCTTTGTCTCTGGGTCTGCTTCTGGGGAATGGAAAACCAGACAATGAAAGTAAGCAGGAGAGTTTGAGGCTCTCAGATAGCTCAGGATGTGAGTTCAGGAAGGTTTGACAGGAGGTGCTTTTCAGAACTTCTCACCTAAGGTAAAGGTCATAGAAGGACCAAGTCCTGGTTGAAATCTATCCCCAGGTGGATATGGCTTTTTGGAGGGGGCAAGGAGTTTCAAGAACACGATAGTCTCTCTGCACTCGCTATCTGCTGATGCCTCCCTATTCATCCCTACAATAGAATCTGGCCCATTGAGTAGTTGTGTAATTATTTTCCTTTTTCCATCTATCATGCCCAACCCCTGAATTACATTCCTGATACTTATTACTATATTATTAAACATTTTGTAAAAACATATGTGGTACCTTATTCTTTTTCAGTTAGATTTCTTTCTGCTTCCCCTAATAAATTATTTTTGCAAAATAGTTTCCATGACTGCTATTTAAATTTCAAATGCTATTGCTTCCTTTCACAAAGTCAGATCCATTTGCAACCTTCCAACTTTGTTTTCTGTCTGTAATTTCTGGAGACACAACCAAACAGCAGCCTTCTTTGAATATAGTAGGGCAATCAAATATTTGAATTATCACCAATAACAATTACTACCAGTGTTATAGAAAGATCTCTTTGATCCTGTCTCCCTGGGGCCACCATTTAAAACTCAAAAGACTTTTAAAATATTACCCCTTTTTCCCACTATTCACTTATCCAAGACTAAAAATGCTGTTGTTCTCAGAACTGTTCCTTTTGCCTATGATTCAAGTTGACTTTGGAGGAACAATCACTATTAGTGATGCACTTGCACTAAGAGGTAAATCATCCTTCAGTTGTCAGGACAACATATACTGCAGGTCCCGCCCAGCTTTAGGATACTCCTGTGACACAGCCACTGCACATCTGCATTCTGAAACAGGCAGAATGAGGCAAGGGGAGAGGATGTATTGGGGGTTCCCCTAAACTGGTCATGAACCACTCGGAGGTAACATAGGCTACCATCTTGCTTTAGAACCCAGGTATGGGTGATGGTGAGAAGACCTGTGCATGTGGGCGATGGTGGAAAGACCTGTGCATAGACCTGGCCCCCGGCTCAACTGCAGAATCTGAATATGAATGGTCAAGCTCTGAAAGAGACTGGTCTGGTTTTAATATCAAGCTCTGGTCTTACAGCCCCACAATGTGCCGTAAGTTGAGGCTCAGGAAAATGAACTACAATCTGGGGAACATATGAAGAATGATCAGGGAGTGATTTATAATTCTCTTCTTGGCAATGACAACAGTGTTGGGTGAATAGCAATATACAGAGAGTATCTATCTTGTCCTCTTGTGGTCTGTAATTGTGTCCTTTTCTTGGAGCATTTAGATACCAAATTTAGGTGTCAATTATCATGATGGCCTCCATGTTCACTTACGTGAAGTCCCAGACCTTCCCTGAGTCACTGAATTCTGGAAGTTGTCAAGACCAAAGAATTTTGCCTAAATGAAGCTTACGTTACTTTTTCCTCCACATAATTGTAAAGATTTTGTTACTCTCATCCAGCTGGAGTTAAGATATTATTCAGTCACACTATCTTGAAAGCATTCTCCATAAACTGACTAATGATGAATTCGTAATAAATAAAGCTCCAGAGAAGATGAGGTACACATTCCCTAAATGTTAGACTCCTCTTCTATGGTTACTAGAAGAAGGACATCATATGAAAACTTACTTTTTACCTCAATTGCTGGGAAGAACCCAGGTATTTTAATTGATGGAGGAAGGAATTTATAAAAAATAAGTCTTCTTTTCTTATTAAAAAAAAAAACAGCTTTAAAAGGCGCAAAGTATTTTAAAAGCCAAAACTAAACTATCAAGTCTATTCAAAAAGATTAAGTCCAATAAAGGATTAGTATCCAAAATATATAAAGAACTTATAAAATTCAACGTGCAAAAAATGAATAGTCCAATTAAAAAATAGGCAGAAGACACGAATAAACATCTTTCCAAAGAAGACACCCAGACGGCCAACAGACATGAAAAGATGCTCAACATCACTCATCATCAGGGAAATGCAAGTCAAAACTACAATGAGAGATAACCTCACATATGTCAGAGTGGCTAAAACCAACAACACAGAAACAACACATGTTGGTGAGGGTGTGTAGAAAGAGGAACCCTCTTGCATTTTTGGTGAGAATGCAAATTGGTGCAGCCACTGTGGGAAACAGTATGGAGGTTCCTCAAAAAGTTAAAAATAGGGACGCCTGGGTGGCTCAGTTGGTTAAGCAGCTGCCTTCGGCTCAGGTCATGATCCCAGTGTCCTGGGATCGAGTCCCACATTGGGCTCCTTGCTCATCAGGGAGCCTGCTTCTCCCTCTGCCTCTGCCTGCCATTCTGTCTGCCTGTGCTTGCTCTCTCTCCCTCTCTCTCTCTGACAAATAAATAAAATCTTAAAAAAAAAAAAAAGTTAAAAATAGAGCTACCCTATGACCTTGCAATTAAACTAGTAGGTATTTACCCAAAGAATACAAAAATACTAATTTGAAGGGATGCATGCACCCAATGTCTATAAAAGCATTAGCTACAATAGCCAAATTATGGAAACAGCAGAAGTGCCCATTGACTGAAGAATGGATAAGGAAGATATGATACACACACACACATACACACACACACACACACACACACACATAAATACACATATATACATATACATATATATAGGAATATTACTCAAGCTTAAGAAAGAATGAAATCTTGCCATTTGCAACAACATGGACAGAGCTAGAGAGTATAATGCCTAGGTGAGATAAGTCAGTAAGAGGAAGACAAATACCATATGATTTCACTCATATGTGGAATTTAAGAAACAAAAGAACAAAGAGAAAAACAAAGAGAGAGAGAGAGAGAGAAGCAAGCCAAGAAATGGGCTCTTAACCATAGAGAATAAACTGATGACTCCCAGAGGGGAGGTGGGTGTGGGGGGCTAGGTGAGACAGGTGATGGGGATTAAGGAGTACACTTGTCTTGATGAGCACTGGGTGATGTAGGTAAGTGTTGAATCACTATTTGTACACCTGAAACTAATATTACGTTGTATGTTAACTATACAGAAATTTAAATAAAAAGAACTGGAAAAAATAAATAAGTAAATTTCCTGATCCCAGAGAAAATGGAATTAATTTTAAATAATTAATGCCCATTTTTCCCATTTCATAAACTTTCTGGTCATTTAACCCATTAGAGAAACATTTATGTTTGTTTTGTAATTTGGTGAATTTTCTCAAGTCATTTGGGGCAACGATTAGACCTAAGAGGAAGGAGAAGGGACGTAATTCTGCTAGAAGAGCTTCTGTCTCTTTGTAGAAACGTTTGTTTACAGCTTGCTGGGACTTGGTTGGGTGACAGTTACGGATATGGATTCTTGGTGCCTTGAACTAGTTCCTTCCCAGAAGTCTGTGCTTCCTCACGGGGCTGCTACTCGACATGTCTCCGCATCCCAACCGTCATAGAACAGTTTCCAATCCCAACCTCAGTGATCGGTTGATCATCGTTTTGAAGACTATACAGTGGTTTTAACCACTTTGTACAAGAACCTTGAGGGAAAACGTTCTGGGTGAATTATATTCCAGTACAAAAGGGTTGCAGTACAAAGAGGGATTAAAGAGAGACTGTCATGCCATCAGTCTCTGATGGTTCATTGAGGATCAGATAAAATAAGCCTGGAGAGTGTCTGGCAGATGGGAAATTCTCAACAAATGCTGGTTTCCTTACCTTCTCTCCAAGCTTTGGAGTTTGACCCAAAAAATGCCAATGACACGTTATTTTGGATGTTGTTATTTAAACTAAATTTCATGTGAGATCAATAGTCTCTAAATGAGAAGAAATTATAAAATAGCTTCTTTTTGTCTGATTATAAAAGAAATACTATGGTCAATGTATAATGTTTGGAACAGAAGGAAAGTGTAAAATGGCACATAAATGTCACCAGAGACTCTACAATGATCAACAAGTTGTTGTATGGACTTTTCGTTGTTCACTTTTGTCTTTCTTTTCTTTTCTCTCTTTCTAAAAAATTGGGGTCACAATATTTTATACTCTGGCTTCTGTAGTTGTGAATACATCATTAATATTTTCAGGTCATTGAATATTCTTATTTTTAACAATTGCATAGTCTACCATTTTGTGACTCTATTATTCTTTTAATGAATCTTTAATTTTTAAATATTTATATTATTTCTGATATTTACTCAATTATAAATAATAATCTGATAAAAACTATTATTCATGAATCATTGCTGATTATTTAATTAGAATAAAGTCCTAGAAGTTTTGACATTAAAGAGTATGCATACTTTCAAGAGTCTTAGAACATGTAGTTAAGGGGCTCCTGGGTGGCTCAGTGGGTTAAGCCTCTGCTTTTGGCTCAGGTCATGATCTCAGGGTCCTGGGATCCAGCCCCGAATTGGGCTCTCTGCTCAGCGGGGAGCCTGCTTCCCCCTCTCTCTCTGCCTGCTTCTCTGCCTACTTGTGATCTCTCTCTGTGTCAAATAAATAAATAAAATCTTTAAAATAATAACAAAATAAATAAAATTTTTAAAAGAGTATATATGCGTTTATGATACCCAGAATTGTACCAATTCATATTCCTGCCTGCAGTGTATGCAAAGGCTCATTTTCCAAGAGGAGAGCATTTCAAAACCAAATAAACAATAACTAGAGAGAATTCAACCCAGAGAATAAAAAAGTGGTAATGCAAACCGATTTTCTTCTCCCACCACACATCCGAATGTCTGGGTGGAAGACTGCAGGAGGGGAGCCGAAGAGACATCTACACACACCAGGTCTGGGGCAAATTCTTGAGAGAAAGAAAGAAAGAAGCAGCGTGTGGAAGGGTTTGGGCCCTCAGAAAGCTGGTAAAATGGAGTGGCAGGAGGGATGATATGCGATTCTCTGCATGCCATCACGTAGCCCCTTCCCTTCCTTTTACCCACAGAAAATGTCAGGATCTGGACCGCTTACAGCTCTGGATATATGGGAATGATGTTCCCCACATGGCTGAAGGGAAGTGGCTCAGACACGCACATTCCTGCGGCCAGCTGAGCGGTGTGGGCTTGCGGAATGCCTGTAGGTTTGAGGCAAGATGGCCACAGGGGTGGTGCAGCATGAGGCTGGTTTGGAATTGCTCTCCAGGTGTAGATGTTGACGCGGTTTTGAGCAGGAAAATTGGTTTCCAGACACATTGGCTATCTTTCTATAGGGGTTGGTCACACCATCTTTCTTCAAATCCTATTTTTTTAGGTTATTGAAAAGATACGTGTCAGTTGTACTTTCAAGTATTTTTAGAAAATTTCAACAAAGAAGAATAAAGATCTTTCATAAGCTTGTCACTTAGAGATAGGGTATCATTATTTCTTTTACGGTATATTTACTTCCAATTTTTTTTTATGTCCTTGTGTTTTTTTTCACATAATGAAAGCCAATTGTATGCACAGTTTTATGTCTTACTTTTTCACTTACATACATTATTGTAAGACATTGTGACATTTTATGCCATAAAACACTCTTTAAAAACCTGTTATTTAACAGACATCTAATACTGCATATTAATACATGCTAAATTATTTAAAATTCTCCCATTGTTAAAATGTTTAATTTGCTTCTGTTATTTTAGTAATATGTGTAATGCACAATGATGAACATCTTCTAACAGAAACCTTTGCTACATTTCTGATCAACTCCCTAAGATACATTTTTCTAGAAACATATATTATTTCCGAAAGAAGGAAATTTGATGACTAAAGCCAGAGCCAAAAAGCTTCTTTTTCTCTGTTTTCATTTACTTTCTGCCCATGTGTTATAGGGCCATCTTTTCCTTATGGGCTCTCTTTTTTGTTTTAAAATAATGGGCATTCTGTCAATGACCGCCCAGCTTCTAGATGATGCCTCCAACTCAGCTCTCTCAACCTGACTGTTCGTTATGTCAACCCCCCACAGTCATTCACCATGCCTAAAACTTTCCCCATGGACTGGGCTCCTTTCTAAGCAGACGACTCTCTGATTCTCAAGTTTCTCCAACTACCCCTGACACATCCTGCTTGGACGCTGGGGCTGCTTCCTGGAATGTGGGCTCTTCTCCCACAGATCTTGGATTTGGTCCCGACTTGTTTCACCTGTAATGGGACACCATAGGTGTGGTCCCCCAGAGCCTTCACCCTTGCAGTGCTCTCTAATCCTGCCCAGCAGGAGACTCACACCTGCATCACATCTACACCGAAGTCGAAGAGAAAAACACGCTGAACCATGTCCAGAGAGTCAGTGATCACAAAAACCATGGAAGTGGTTGAAATTTATGAATGATCACTCTTGAAGACGAAAGCAAAGAGAAGTAAGGCTACTGTGCCCTGGAACCCCACAAGAAGCACGTGAACTCTACTAACTGGAGTCTGAGGTTTCGCGTGAAGGGATAGAGGTTCTGGGTTTTAATCGTGTGACTTTAGGAAAACAGTTTCATCTTCTTGGGGGTCCTTCTACCACACAGAAAGGAGAGATTAATATTCCCCACTCCCTCACTATCACAATGTAATCTGCACAAACATAAAAACTCATACTTGGTGTTCTGTATTCTTCAGAGGAAAAGCAGTTGACAGATGGCCATTATTCCTAAAACTAGCACTCACAAAAATCTGGTGTTGCATTTGGCACTATTGACTAAATACATGACAATAATCTATCATTGGCATAGAAACTCCTTGAGGACATGACGCATGTCTAGAAGTACCTCTCCTTTAAGATCCGTCCCGCTAGGGTACCTCAAGTCCCCCACCCCCAACCCCTTTACCCCCCACCTTTTCCCTCCCCCCACTTAGCTCACTGGCTAATGTAGCCATGTTCTCGGCTTGAGGTCCCCGCCAGCACGACACCACGTGACATCTCATTATACTGAAATCTCAGCATCGGTTATTCATTCTAATAATAGAAATATAGTAGAAATCTTTGTCTCCGATCTGAAGCTTGTATCATTAGAATAACTAGCACTTTACAGAGCTTACAATCTGTAACCTTCACAATGACCCCTTTGAAAGAGGCATGATTCTGTTTTTAGTTTTACAGATGAAGAAACCGAGGCCGAAAGGGAGCAGAAGTATGGCCCAGCTGGGACTACACAAACCCCACAGACCAGGAGGCTCTGAGCTTTACGGCAAATGCCAGTCACTGCCTTGTGGAAGAAGCCATTTTCGCGTGTAGTTTGTCACTACGCATCCCACCTGGAAATTAGAACTAGGTGGTAACGTCAACGAAGAATGTGTTCAGTTCTAGGTTATAGACTCTTCCTTTTCGGGGGGGGAGTGAAACGGGCTGAGGCTTTTGGGGCTTGGCGTTTTGGTTTCGGCTGGTAAGACATTGCACATTTGCTGTGGACATTGCCCAGGGACTATGCCTCCTAACGCGAACACGCCGATCACACTGGAGTCAGGGTTTGGGAACTGCAACCTCTCTTTTCCTGTTTCAGATCTGGTCTCTCTTTCCGTGTATTTTTTTTTCCTTCATTCACTAGATACGTGCTGTTTTACATTTCTCAGACCTGAAGAACCAACTCCGCCAGGTGAATTTAATTTATTACTCTGCAAACCACATCACTATTATGTCTTTCCTCCTTTTTATTTTTCAAACGGGTAGCATTTCTACCGAAACATTCGTGTGACAAGTCTTTACGGAAAAACAATCTTTTGTTCAACGGTGCTTTAAGACATGCTCTTAAAAAAGAAACTAGTGGGTATGAAAATACATCCAAAATATCTCTATATGTGATTCATGTACTCAACATTTTTTTTTCTTGGCTAAAATGTTGAGGCCAGAAAATTTTATATGCCAATTAAAAATTATTAAAGCATTTTTCTAAGTTTGGATGTAACTCATCTCAGTAGAGCTTCGGGACAGTACTACGGGCAGACACCCAGAGTGTGTCTGAGTCTACGTTGCCGATGAGTCAGCTGTAGACTAAGTTCTCAGGAAATCTTCAGAGCCTACTGAGGACCTGTGGCTCCATGAGTAAGTGCCCCCACCTACAAGGAAATGGACTGAGGGAGCATGTGGGGCAAAGATAAGCCAAATGGGCAACTGAGGTCCAAAATTCGACACCAAAGAACAAGACCAGAGTCTTTTGAACCTAAAATTATTAGCATTATTGATATTTTTTTCTTTCCATTACTTTTCAAAAATGCACACTTCAACAAACTGGTTTGACCATCCACACAGTTGTATGTTACACTATAGATATCTGGTAGTCCTTAGACATCAGGACTACCGTCTTTGAGGACCTCGCACGTCCCCTCTGCTAGGGGAGAGTAGTCCTCAAATGTCCGTGTTCATGGGTTTTACCTGAGCAGGTCGTTAAAACGCAAATCCCCTGGGCCACTGCCAAAGATCTGGATCATTTGTTTGGGGAGGGGACGAGGCATCTTCCTTTTAACAAGATTTCAGGGTATTCTAGTGCAAGTGGCTCTTTGGATGCAATTTGAGAAGCAACTTTGCAACATATAAGGAAAAGGATGAGGTCAGGAGCAGGGGTAGAAAGATAGAAGAGACCTATTTATTCCTCAGTAAACTTCAAACTAAAAAGAAATATAGATTTTAACGTTATTGATAAATGATAATAATAACAGTTGTTATATGCCAGGCATCGTTTCAGACTATGTTTGTGTATTGGTTCAATGAATCCTCATCGATATTATTACTCCCATTTTACAGTTGAGAAGACCAATGTTCGTAAACATTAGCTAACGTGTCCAAGGGCAGGGACCGAGACCAGGCTCATTCCATAAACTAGCCCTTATTTCCTGCCCTGGACAACCTCACTAATTCTACATAAGCCACAGTATGGGCAACTCACTGTAAACGTTGTGAGAATGACACACCAAACTCCTTTAATGGGTCTGACGGGAAAGAAACTCATATTTAGTAAGTGCTCACTGAATGCCATAGTCCATATATTGTTTAAACTTAATCTTCATTGCCCAGGTATAACGCATCATTCCATTTGACCCTCGGTTTCCTTATCTACAAAGGCACAGTAAAATGCCTTGTCCCACAGGGGTCTTAGAGGATTGAACAAGCTAGGTCATGTCAGATACCTAATCTGGCACCCAGCAGCGAGCACTGGTAAATATTGGCTACTACTGTTGTCACCCTCACCTTTGATAGTTGAGGACTCTGAGGTTGATGCGAGTTACAGAACTTGGTCACGGTAACCCATGAGCAAGGTGTGGTGTTCAAACCCTTTTCCCTCTGACTCCCCCGTACATGTTCTGCCAGCACACAGCCTCGGGGGGAAGAGAACACCCTTTCGGAGTGATGACATGGAAAAGCTTCATGGACGGGATGGCCTTGCAGCATAGGTAGAGCTTCAGGGACAGAGCTGAGAGGAGGACACTCCAATTTTTGCCCGAGTTATTTAACCTTACTGAAAGTATAATTTAACAAAACCCCAACCTCTCAAGACTTCAACCTTCAGAACTTCTGCCAAAACAAATCTCAGGCAGATTAAAGAAAAATATCCCTGGATTCCTTCAAGATATGTGAAGTGTCCAGAGCAAGCTTGCATATTTAGAGTAGAACCGAAGACTGTAGCACCAGATTATGCGGCAGATGGGACACAGTGTCCCATGAGGTGGGTGCAGACACCCCCATGGGCTTGGGGTGTTAACATGAGCTTGCAAAGGATGTGCTCCCTGGGGCAGAGCTGCTACAAGCCCTTCTGGAGGAAACTTATAGCCCTTGGAGTTACACAGTTCAAATGTCTCATCCATGAATTGTCCCTTCAGGGCCAGGCCATCATGGAAGAAAGCCAGGACCCAGAAGCCTGGGTACATGGGGACGTGGGTAAAATCAAGGGGCCAAATGAGTGGGAAGGGTTTCTCCAAAGTCACGCAGCTGGAGGCAGGGGCAGGGCTGGAGCCTGCTGTCATGGCTCCCAGGCCCATCTGTGTTCCTTCCCAGCCACCACTCTGTCAGCCCCAAGACCTCTCTACAGAAGGGTGGCTGGCAGAGAGCACCTCAACTCTCCTGCCCCCAAGGGAACCCCAGAAAGAAAAGTGCTTTAGAAAGTTCCTTTTCTGGGGAACCCTCCTACACTGTTGGTGGGAATGCAAGCTGGTGCAGCCCCTCTGGAAAACAGCATGGAGGTTCCTCAAAAAGTTGAAAATAGAGCTACTCTGTGACCCAGCAATCGCACTACTGGGTATTTACCCTAAAGATACAAATGTAGTGATCCAAAGGGGCATGTGCACCTGAATGTTTATAGCAGCAATGTCCACAATAGCCAAACTATGGAAAGAACCTAGATGTCCATCAACAGATGAATGGATAAAGAAGATGTGGTATATATATGCAATGGAATACTATGCAGCCATCAAAAGAAATGAAATCTTGCCATTTGCAACGACGTGGATGGAACTAGAGGGGTTTATGCTGAGCAAAATAAGTCAATCAGAGAAAGACAATTATATGATCTCCCTGATATGAGGAATTTGAGAGGCAAAGTGGGGAGAGTAGGGAGGGTAAAAATGAAACAAGATGGGATTGGGAGGGAGACAAACCATAAGAGACTCTTAATCTCACAAAACAAACTGAGGGTTGCTGAGGGGAGAGGGGTAGGGAGAGGGTGATTGGGGTTATGGACATTGGGGAGGGTATGTGCTATGGTGAGTGCTGTGAAGTGTGTAAACCCAGCAATTCACAGACCTGTAACCCTGGGGCAAATACTACATTATATGCTAATAAAAATAAATAAATAAATGACCTTGCATGTGGGGGAAGAAAAAAAGAAAAAAAAGAAAGTTCCCTTTTCTGTCTCCTTAGAAATCCTGTTACCTCCTCTCCCTCCTTGGGAAACCGCCTTTGTTTTAGCATCCATCTGACAACTCCTTCATTTCCTCAGTTTACTCATTCATCCATTTGTTTAACAGCGTCTCTGGAGCCCCTGTCATGGGCCGAGCACTGCTCTGGCTTCTGCGGAGAAAGACCTGCAGAAAGAAGCGGACAACGTCTCCCTACACGGAGCCGACACTTCAGGGAGTCGAAGGGGCAGTACACTACAACGGGTTTGCTGAAACTGTGGTACGCTGGAAACAAGTGCTAGGGAGAAAACGAAGAGGAATGGCCATAGGAAGTCGATGGGAGGGTGATCGCAATGTGTGATTCGGAGTCTAGTAGCCAGTGAGGGCCTCCCTGAGAAGGTGGCTCTGGGAGAGGCTACCCCGCTCCTGGAGGGCACAGTTTTCCAGGCGAAGGGCAGCAGAGCGGAACCCGAGGTGAAGTGTCCCTGGGCCATGGGAGGAGCAAAGGGGCAGGTGACAGAAGGGTTGTGGCTTTGCTCTTGAGTGTCTTTGGGGAAGTCAATGGGGAGTTTCAAGCAGAAGAGCCCCTTGATGCGCCTGGGGTGTTTGGTTCAATGGAATGTGTTTTAAAGCAAACTGTAAGAAGACTGAGAGAGAGGGACCGAAATGCCAGATTGATTTCTTGTGACTGATGTGTCTTAAGTTTTAACAGGGTCACCTTGGCCATTGTGTGGACGGAGGCTGAAAGGGACTGAGTGGGAGCAGGAGGCCTGTCAGGAGGCTGCTGGGATTACCCGGAGCTCCTGAATCGACTACCGCCAGCTGGTACTTGCTGTTGTTTTTCAATGCTGACGCTTTTTCTGTAACCTCTGTTTCCTATGCTCTCTAGATTTTTCTTCCTCAGCATCACATGCATGAAACATGCCCCATCACGCAGTCTCACCACTCCATGTCCCTGCTAATTGTGAACAATGACCGCTCTGACACAAAGAACCACAGGTGAAACTTAGTTGACAGAATGGTAACTACTTCATCCTGGTTCTCTCAACACCCACTCCAGTCCCCTTTTCATGTGTCTTCCTGTACTTCAGAGGCTGGAAAAAGTGGAAAATAGAACGATATTTTCCAGATCTCCTTAGAGCTCTGGTTTCCAAGATGATTTGAGTTCTAGCAAGGAGACACACCACTGCAAGGCTTGGAGGCAGAAATGAGCAAGGGGAGGCAAGCAGAGAAAGATGGGATCTTCTAGGAAACACGGTGGGGGAGCCCACGGGTCGGCCATCATGCCTTCACAGGTATCGGCTGCCGAGCAATAAGGCAATGGCAGAGAGGCCCCCAAAATATCATTTCTCCTGGATGCATGTCCTGGACTGGTACCACCAAGCTTGCTTCCTTGGCCCTCTTAAAAATTCCCTAGGCTTCCAATACCCTGTAATGAAGCCTTTTTGATTGAATGAGTTCACGATGGCTGCAGGAGAGTCAGCCATCTCATCTGACTTTCAGGCTTTGGGAAGGAGAGGGAAACAAGAGCGATTTACAGTGTTCTGCTCCAATTCCAAGACTCCCTGGAAATTCCTCATGAAAAATTTCATTTACATCTCATTAGTCATAAAAACTTAGTCACATGGCTGCACGTACTTTCAAAGAAGGCTCGGAAATGTGGAGGTTTACCTGGACACTTTTCCATCTCAATAATAAAGGATTTCTGTTAGTAAAGACGCAGAAAAATAATGGGTTGTGAACAGTCAGCTCGCAGCCACTTCCACAAAGAGTATGAATTCTTTTCACGCTCCCAATACATATCATTAGATGGCTTTTCAGAAATGTTTACACTCTCATTACCATAGAAAATGAAAAACGTAACATGGGGAAAATGTACAAGTCCAAATGTTTAATTGTATCCATGAAATTGTCTCCTTGCATCAATAAAATTTTTCAATGACTATTTGATTGCCTAAAATATGCCAGGCTCTGTTCTAGAAACTGAGATGGAGGGACAAAACCCTGAAAGATCCTTCCTTGCACTGATGAAAATCATCCCCACAGGGACTGCATTTTCTTTGCTATAGAGCTCTCAGGGTGGGTCCATTCAATACTGATGACTGTCAACAAAAACTGTGATTTGGGTTTTACAATGGTTGATCTAAAGCATTTCTTTTTATATCCGTTGTTGGAACGAAGTCCGCAGTCTGCGGAAGCCGCTGAGGAACTGGGAGGCTCAGGTTCTGTTGCCAGGATGTGCTCGCTCGCAGGAGAACACTTCCTGTTCTCCATGGAGCGATAGGGTTAGGGATGAAGAAGGGAAGAGCCACAGAGAAGCTGTGTCATCCGAGGAGGTGATCCAGTTCATGGGGTACACGACACTAACAGTGTGGGGCGTACCTGAGAGGAAGGGGCAGCAGGACTGGAAGCAAGAAGAGGGGGGGGCGGGGGTGAGCTGCGGGGGAAGGGGGGGAGGGGGGCAGGAGTAGGTTCCAGAGAAAGGATCACAGTGGCAGCAGATGAGTCACATGGGGAAAGGCCCAATCATTTATGATTATCCTGATTTTTTATGATTTTATCCTGTTGGTCACGGAAATTATCAAACGCCTTGGAACAGGGACACATCATCAGAGCAAATGAAAGGATGAAGGCAGAGCCGTCAGCACATTGCTGGCAGCTGGTAAACACACATTAAGATGTTAGCTGCGACGATACTTGTTTTTGTAAATTCAATTTTTGTGGGTTTTTGGGTTTTTTTTTAAGATTTTAAGTAAGCTCTGCACCCAGTGTGGGGTTTGAACTTACAACCCTGAGATCAAGAGTCCCCGACGGAGCCAGCCAGGGGCCCTGATGATAACTGTTCTTATTCTTGATTACAAGCATGGCTGCGGCAGTGGCGTGGAGGCAGAAGGAGACAACACGAGAAAGAGGATTTGGAGAGCCCACAACAGCTGTGGCAGGAAGAAGACAGAGAAGAGAGAGCCAGGAGGACAAGGCAGGGCTTACTAGGAGAGGAGGCAGAAACGACGACATGGGAGCCTGACGTGTGGCAGGACCACGCACTGATGAAGGACGTACAGGCAGGGAACACATTTGCAGGGGAGGAGGAGCTGCCTTGAGGACATGCAGATAAGGATGACCCGTCATGTCCCCATCTTTTATTCCAACCTACAACAGCAGGGCCTTGTCACTTGTAGGAACCTGCTAGATTCCGCATCTCCATTGGAACAATGTAGAGACAAGATCCCCGGTCACATCTTTGCTTGCAGACTGGGCATTATTTCCTACTGGCTTGGAAACCTTTTAGCGAATGTACCAGAGGAAGCAGGACATCTGCTTGGGATCCTCTCACGGCTGCTTGTCACCGGAAGATGGTCCCCAAAATCAAGTGTATGACCCATTTGCTCTTGCCAGGAAGGGCGCGTGGGGAACCAGAAGAGCAGGGACGGCTCTTGCCTGGCCGCAAGGCAGAGAGAGCACCAGGTGTATGCCCACCTGGAGATAGATCTGTATTTACACCAGCTATTTTGTAAAAGCAGGGGGAGTTGGAAATTAAATACACATCATCAAATTCTGTTTTACTTGCAGCCCATTTATTTTTAGGTCCAGTGTAATTGCTTTCAGACCTTGAGCTTGCCTAGTTAGTTTTGCTGTTGGCTCTGCAGCATGACCTGTTCAATGAGACCCAACTATGGGTCCAGGGAAAACAATGTCCTGCCTCCTCTGGCACCCAAGTGGGTGAAAAGCGAAGCCCACCCCAAAAAGAAGAGAGTTAATGTTGTGGCACTTCTGTGAAGCTGTCCCTCACTCACCCAGGCCACCTGATTATATTAAACCCAGATCAACCCCCTCTCTTCACCCTCACACTCCAGAAAGAGCTTCTAGCCTCCCTTAACAATGTCAGTGTGCTGTGTAGCAAAGGGAGTCAGATCTGAATTGAAATCCCATGTCCAATCCTTGGGAGCTCCAAATTAACTCGATCCCCCAGAGCCTTCAGTTTCCTCACATGTAACATGAAGCTAATAGAAGGACTTATCTCACAGAATTGCTCAAAGATGGAATAAAGTAACACAAGGCATGAAAAAGTCACAGTACGCTACCCGGTATTCGGTAAGTACTGGGCAGAGCAGTCCATAAGTGCTACATCTGGTGAGACAGACGGACAGAACAAAAGCGTGTGCTCAGTGTGCCCAGGACATCCTGGCCAGGCAAGGCTATACAAGTTCCCAGTAATAAATAACGGAGCCTCAACTATAAACAGTGTTAATCAGAGCCAATATTCCAAACAAAGCAATGACTTCGGCCATCCATGGTCTTTCTGTGATGGGAGAAACAAGACATAACTATTTTTACAGCAGTTCCCACCAATTATTTTTAAAATATATAAAATCTGATGTTTTCATCAGGCAAATCAGTTCATTCTGGGTTCTTGTCTCCAGCAGAGACAATTAAAGCTTTGCAAGAAAGCACTGCCCGCTGCCTCTCTCTCTCTCTTTCCAGAACACTTCCTGTCCATGTGCTAAATCCTCCTTATTCCCTGAAGACTATACCTGTCAAAACTCCAGGACTTAACACAGGAGATTCAATTACCTTTTTATTATTCTCTTATCTTATGTTGCCATGTTATTATACTAGAAGAATTTCAACCACCCAAACACCATCTAAACCCACGTAAATGTAATTTGCAAGAAAACTCCTGACGAGTCCCTTCAGGCCTGTTTGATACAAGCTTAGTTACAAGAATATATTTTAAATGATTCTATTTTTCTGGCTAAAATTTCACATTGGCTCTGTGTTTATATAAGAATGTGTTTGCTCCCTCCAGGGAATAGGACTTTATCCTCCATATTTCCTCTGGGGTGTAGCACTATAATGGACCAGTGGTTTTGACGACTTCCCGAAGTTCTTGCTCCTGGAACACATGATGTGGAAAAGACTTAATGCAGGGGCAAAAGCCAGGAGAGGAATGCGTTGAGAGCACTGGCGTTTTCAATGCTAAGCCTCTAAGGAGTTGGAGCAGCAGTACCAAGAGAGTTTAGCAGATCTGGGAAGACATAGAAATTAAATATCTTTTCTGAGGAGCAAGTGATGTTCTTAAAATGGACAGAGCAAGTCCCACACAGGCAAGTCTCCAGGCTTCCTCATTTCCAGTTCATCTCTTACTCTGCTGCTCAATCTGCCTTTTCCCAATGCAGATGGGATCAAGTCAGATCCCTACAGAAACTCCTGCAGGCTTGTAAGGAAAGCATTAGCCTGGACCATGAGCCCAGAACATTGTACCTTTCCAGCCAACCTACTGCTGCTGTTCCTCACACCTCGTGTCCACCCAAACTGAACTTTTCTTTCCCCGAATTTACCAGGATTTGCTCTCCCCCAGGATTTTGGACTGGCTCTTTGTTTTGCCTGGCGAAATCCCATCCATTTGTCAAATCTCAGCTTAAATACAATCTCTTCAAGGAAGACTTCTGAATGCCTGAAACTGACATGGTCTCTTCCTTCCCTGTGTTCTTGGATACTTTGTATCCGGTCTCCACTCTAACACCCAGGCTCATCTGTAGCTACTTCTTGTATGTCCATTTCCACTACTGGTGACATCTTCAAAAGTAGGAAGCATGTTTTTACAAATTTTATGTATCCCAGTGTTTCAAAAATAGTGACTGAATTAAAGAATGAATGGATGGCCCATCCCAATGGAAGCATCCCATGATACATCTGAGAGGAGATGGGATTAAGGAGGTACTCAGCTTTTCCCTCCACATTGTCTGGACTATTCTGCAGACTGAGTTATTTTGCAGAGGGTTTCCTGGGAACAGATAACAACAGACTCCGAGGGAAAGATCCTCTGTTCACAGAAATGCAGACACCCCTGAAAGAGACCTTTCAGGTTGCTGACCTTTTCCCATCGTGAAAATTTACCAAAGAGAGGACAGCATCGCAAAGTGTCCTTGATGAGAACGGAGGGGAAACGTGCAGAAGAAAACAAGGCACAGAGATTCTTTTGCAGAAAAATCATAGCTCTGTGGGCCGGGAAATTCTTCCACTTAAGAGTCATATGCTCTGGAATGTGCAAGGGGAAATAGTCTCAGTAGGGTCTTGACTCAGCAAGGCCTGGAATTGATGTTGGGGGCTGCTCTGCAAGGTCCTAGGGCATTTCGATTCGCAGTGGTCTGAGCCCAAGTGCACACGCCAGCACGCATCGGTACAAGCCTTAAATCAGAACCACCCGTCCACCCCCTCCCCTCTCCCTGGCTCCAAGTCCTCCCTCCCAACCTCCCCCTCCTCTACTGCAGGCTCATTAAAGCCTTTCCCAGTGCAGAGACACTGCATTTTAGGGACTGGTGGAGTGTTTGATATTTTCCACTCTGCGTGTCAAGGCCATTTACAGTCGGCGTCAGAATGTTATGTCGGTCTGAGGAGGTACTTTGAAGTGTTTGTGGTGGAGGCCACATGTGCAGGCAAGATGTGCCTCCTCCCCGTCCCCGAGGTTCCTGCTCAGCTTTCCCAGCATCATGTGACAATGAACAACACTGCTTAACCCTTTACTTCTTGTTGCAGCTGGTTATAGTACTACTACTGCCATTATTATTATTATTATTATTATTGTTATTTGAAAGGCACTTCATCCTTCCAGAGCTCAGCTTTGGAGATGCTTGGGAGGCCTCTCTCCTGGACTTCTGGTCACCCCGTATTGGCCTTCTGTGGCCGTATCTGCTACCACTCTGCATGAACTTCTGTGTGGAAATGCATTTCCAAAGTCTACACACAAAGCAAATGCATACGTCTTAATACTGCCCAGATGGTGAAGCAGTGGGTCTCTTGACACTTTCATAGAAACCCAGAGCCAATTCAGAGATGCGCAGTCACCTCCAAAAGCAGGGGCCCCAAATGAAGCCACTGGTTTTTCACTTAACTCAATGATAATTCACAGGTGGCCCATCAGAAGTTACTTGGCCCATTCTGTGAAAGTCTGGGACCTGAAACTCTGAAAACAAAACAAACATGAGACTTGGGGAGGAAATATTATCAGCTGACCTAAGGGTCTTACTCAGCTCCGTGGTTTGGCTCACGCAGTGGAGCAGGGCTGAGACTGATGACCTCCAAAGCTTCTCTCAGCTCGGAGGTATGGCAATGCTCAGCCCGCTGCGGGCCTGGAAAGATCTTGGATTTGGCAGGACGGGCTGGGTGGAGACAGAGGTCTCCTCTCAGAGATAATGAATGTCTGTGTCTCTTGGGATCAGTTTGTATTCACAAAGCACTTGGCAATCCAGTGGAAACAAAAGAGTTTTTAATGAACATAACTCACTTTTAAGCACTCAAAGACTGAGACCTTTTGGCAAAGGTGCCTTGGGCTCTACTCCATCACCTAGAAGGGTCTCTGGGTTTGTTATATATCGAATTATCTCCTATGATAATAGCCATGCTTCTTTATTTTAATTTAGGGATCTGAAGAAGCGACATCCTTAATATTAGACTAATAAAATATTAGTAACAGTTACAATGCGCAAGGCAAGCATAGGTAAAATCATATCTTATTTAACGCTCATAATAACCTTATGAAATAAGTCTCTTATCAGCATCTGAAACACAGAGAAGTTAATAAGGTGCCAGAGGTCATATTAGAAAATGAAAGATATGGGACACAGACCCAAAACGTCCTGAGTCTAATTAATATTTCTGTTGCCAACCTCAAAAGCACAATTCTGCCTGTTCAAGGTCAGAGAGAGTGAACTTTTCATCTCCTAGCACAACTCCTGGGATGCCACCTGCCCTTAACCCACGTTTTCCCCAGCTCTGCATCACGCGTGTTTCATAAACCCCTACTGGATGAAGGAATGAGTGAATGGCACTTAACAAGCCTGGGAAAGGCACCGAAGCCTAAGGCAACATCTCTCCATTTCTGTAATGAAACCCTGCCCTGGGACATCCCCAACACAAACAGGACACTTTCCCAAAGCAGCCCCGGGATTCAAATCCATTGGAGCCAGGAATCCATGTTTCCCTGCCCAGAATTCCTTGCCCAGATCACTTAAACTCACAGGCTTCCTAAACCTCTTTATTCCTATGCCACAGGCTCTAAGCTTTCCTGGCCTGCCAATAATTAGGCACCAAGAACGTAGACTGAAGAAAACACTGACTCGCATAGTTTGTTCAAATAACTTTGCCTTTGTATTTGCTCTGCATGGGGTCCGGTCTTTGCTCTCCTGTGAAGAGTCTTACTGATGTGAGAGGCAAGAAGTGACCAAAGGGGAGAGCTGATAGTGTTGTGTTGCAAAGATGTCTTATCTTGTAAGTGGTTCCCAGGAGGGCCTCTGGCATGGGAGCAGGAGAGCAGTTTGCCAATTTTTTTTTTTTTTTTTTTTTTAACATTGATTGGAATGAGAAACCTTTCCGGTCACTGTGTCCTGAAAATAAAATGTTTGATGTGGAATAGTGTCAAAGACTTGTGACCCCTAAAAACCCTACTGGGCTCAATGCTTCAGTCATGTTTTCAATCAAGAATTTCAACCTTGAGGGGTGGCTCAGTCGTTAAGCATCTGCCTTTGGCTCAGGTCATGATTCCAGGGTCCTGAGATCAAGCCCCACATGGGGCACCCTGCTCAGCGGGAAGCCCGCTTCTGCCTCTCCCACTTCCCCTGCTTGTGTTCCGTCTCTTGCTGTGTCTCTCTATGTCAAATGATAAATAAAATCTTAAAAAAGAAAAAAGAAATCACTACCTTGAGTTCCCTCTGTGCCTCTGACAGTGGAGACCTCAGGGCAGTGTCCTTTAAAAACGAGGAGCTTCTCCCTTTCTATGGCTCTTTCTCTTAAACAGAAACTCATTTATTTTACCTCCAATGTACCAGAAAGAAAGAGATACATTTTTCTTTTGCTGAATACATTAATCCAAGCATTTTATTTGTTTTAGAGTAGAGCCGGTAGTTGATTCTCACAGGAGAGGCAATTGGCAGTTAAATCAATTTTAAATTAAACATTTGTCATGATTCAGCCTACTCATAAAATTTTAAAAAAGAAAAGAAAAGAAACCAACAAAACTTAAAGGTCCGAACTAACAGGACTAAGACCGGCTTGCCTTTGAAATTAACAGAGACCGTTGGTGGTTCTTTGTCTGCTCGCCAGAATTGCTACCAAGATATTTAACTTTGTTTTGATTCTTTTATTGTTGTTTATCTTTCATTTCCTTCTACACTTGCCTGCTTATGTCTTCTTTCTCCCTCTTGCTTCCTATTTTCCCTTGCTCACTGACTCGTATCTTTTACTCTTTATGTCCTCCAACTTTTTCTCCCTCAGTATCGAATGCTTCAGACTTAAAGTACAGTGGGAAGCAGGTGGGAGATAATGTACTTTTTAAAAGAGTGTTGGTGCCAAATCTCTTTATTTCCCTTCAAATCAGCTCCCTCACAGCTTCCAGCAGAGCACCCAGTTTTCCTGGGCTCTTGATTTCCCTCTGTCTTCCTTGCTTTTCTCCTGGTTCCTTGCTTGTCTATCTCTCCAATTTCCTCTGCTTCCTTTCTAGATGGAACAAAAATGGCTCTTGAGTGCTACATAAATGCTAAATACAATACTGAGCCCTTTAAAGTATGTCATGTAATCATAACTGGAATCCTAAACGAGAAATGAGTCTCTTACTTCACTTAGGTAAGTGAGGAATCAGGTGTCTTGCCCAAGCGAGGGAGTAAGTGGAATCAGGACTCCACTCCACAGTTCCATGCTGTCTTTACAGATGGGCTCTCCGTCCTCCATTCCTCCACTGAACAAGCCTGATGGTCTGAATACCCTGGGAGCATGGTTTTCAATTTAAGGTCTGAATCCCTGGGGCTTGAGATCTTAATACTTGGGCTCAAGTTTCCTCGGAGTATGATTTTGGCAAGGGTGTGCTAAGAGGAATGATAGGGACGTAAAATGGTGCAGCTGTTTTGGAAAATTGTTTTCCATTCCTGAAAATGTTGAGCAAAGAGTTGTCATTTGACCCAGCAATTTCATTCCTCGCTATATACCCTCAAAAAATGAAAACACATGTTCATGTAAAAACCTGAACATGAATGTTTATAGCAGTGTGACTTGTAATAGCTAAAGAGTGGAAATTCCATGACTGTCCATCACCCGATGAGTGGATGGACAAATGTGGTATATCCATACAATGGAATATTATTCCCCAATGAAAACAAATGAAGTAGCAATACATGGTACATCATCGATGAACCTTACAAACATGAAGCTATGTGTTCCCTCTCTCACTGTGTCTCTCTCTAATAAGTAAATAAACTCTTAAAAAAAAACATGAAGCTAAGTGAAAGAAGCCAATTAGCAGAGACACATAGTGTTTGGATATGTTTGTGAGAAATGCTCAGAATAGACAAACCCGTACAGATCATTGATTAGTAGCTGTGTGGGGCTGGGGTGGGAGGGTGGCAGGACATTGGGAAATTACTGGTAATGCATATGGAGTTTCTCCTTGCGGTATTAAAAAGTTTCTGAAATTAAGTTGTGGTGGTGATTATACAACTTTGTGAATATACTAAAAACCACTGGGCTGAACGTATTGAGTGCAGGAAATGTCCTCTAAGTAAATTACAGTGTTAAGGGTGCAAAATAAATAAGTATGACATAATCTCTACACCAGAGGGAAGAAAGAAAAATAATAATCCATACATACTGATATTTAAAAATGCCAATGCACCAATTTAGTTAACTGGACAAAAGTTATGAATAGGTAACCCAGCAAACAGGAAACATATACATGCTCCCCACCGAGCAGAGAGCCAGATGCGGGGCTCGATCCCAGGACCCTGAGATCATGACCTGAGCCGAAGGCAGAGGCTTAACACACTGAGCCACCCAGGTGCCCCAATTTCCTTCTTTTTTATATCCATCTTTAATATATTATTTCAAAATCATTTTTAAATTGCTTTATTATATTCATTTAGTTGAGAGTGAATTCATCACAATTACTGAATACACTGACTGATGTTGACTGTTGAATATTAGTTTCTTTAACATGCTTTAGAATTTTAGTTTGTAAGCTCATCTTAGATGGAAGTCAGTCTCTTATTTCTCACAGTGAGCTTAGCTCTCGTCCTTTGTCATGTATGGGGCCCTTTATGTTCTTTATACCTCATAGGAGTCAAATTTCTTTGAGGCTGTTTCTAGTCCCAGAGTCTGGCAGGCCTGTGCTTTCTTCCTGATTGTTGTTTTGCTTCTTATTATTTATCAGCAAATATATCTAACATTTGTTAAAATGTATTTATATATATGTAACATATGTAATACATAAATAATATAAATAAATACTGTATAGATATATAAAATATATAATATATTTATAGTTTTAACATTGTTTTACTGCTTTAAGAGCAGCTGTACCTTTTAAATGTATATACACAGAAATCTACTGTTGCTAAGTCTTCAGAGCAGAGGAGTGGGACTTTAAAACTCCACCTTGACTGGAAATGCACTTACTATTTCTTCTTTTCTTTTATCTTCTAATTATGAGACCCAAAAAATACATGAAGGTTCAGAACATATTGTATTCACTTATGTACCACTGGTAAGAGAAAACATGCTAATTTTTTGTTTATTGCCTCAAGTCTTTCTTTCATTTTTAACTATTTCAGATGATGTTGAAATCATGTAAACTATTTCAGATGATGTTGAAATCCCTCCATCCTTCCCCGCTCTTGCAAAGTAACAATTATTTTACACATGATGCTTCTGTTTCCTGTATATTTAAGATACATGTAACAGGTGTTCCTATATGTAAACATATATTTCCCTGTATGTTTAACAAAGATATCCCAGTGTGTTCCCATTTTTAAAATTTTGAATGGATGAATTATTCCATATAAATACAAAACTCTATTTTATTGTGACTTAAGTTTTGAGATTCAGTAACATATGGGAGTTTCATAGCATGTATTTCCCTATTGCAGAACTGGTAGGTTGTTTTCACTTTGCTGATATTAAAAATGGAGCTAAGACAATCATCCCTGGGCATGTCTCCTTGCACTTAGGTGTGTGAGCTTCTGTAGGACTTCAAGAAGTACACTTGCCGAGTATTGACATGTTTAACTTGAATGTTGCAATGATTCAACAAAGTAGTTGTACTATAGTAGAATCCCAAACCTGTGTGGGGGGTTCCCAGTTCACATCTTTGCCTTCATTGGTGTTATCAGATATTACATTTTGCCTTTCTGGTGGGCATTAAACATTATCTACTTATTTGTAGTTGGAATTTTCCTGATTCCCAGTTAGGTTGGGCATCTGTTAGGTTTTTTTAAACCAGTTAGGTTTTTTCATCTGTTTAATAGCTAGTTGAGTTTCTTTCTCTGGAGAATTGTTTTTTCATGCCCTGTACTCATTTTCCTGTTAAATTTTTATCATTTAACTTTATATTCACTATTTATATATTCTGCATAAACATGACAAATTCTTTTATTTATTTATTTATTTGACAGAGAGGGAGAGAGAGATCACAAGTAGACAGAGCAGCAGGCAGAGAGAGAATGGGAAGCAGGCTTCCCGTTGAGCAGAGAGCCCGATGCAGGGCTCCATCCCAGGATCCTGAGATCACGACCTGAGCCAAAGGCAGAGGCTTAACCTACTGAGCCACCCAGGCTCCCCAAACATGACAAATTCTTTGTCAGTGTTTTAGTCAATAGTGTTTCATAATGAAATATAGTTCTTTCTTTTTGGGCACATGGAAAATGGAATTTCCCGGCCTCCTTGGAATTGGGTAGAACCATCCAACTAGTTCTGCTAAATGAATTCTGAATAGAAGTGGTGTGGATCACTTCTAGGTTAGAGCATTTACTTAACTGCCAGTATAAACTTCCAGAATTTTCTTTCCCTCCAGCATGGTTCATGGCAATGGTCAAGATGTTGGTGCTCCTATAACCAGGATCTCTGGGTAACTGCAGTGCGTAGCATTCCCTGTTGACTAGCAGTGTCCACGCGACATGACCAAGATATATACCTGCATTGTTTTAAGGCACTGGACCTGTTGGAGCACTGGACCTGTCATTCTGTCATAACCTAGCTTATCCTAATGTACAGGATTCGTTATACATGTTATAAATTACTTTTCTCCATCTGTATCACACTTAATGTTTTAATTTTAATGTAATCAAATATATCAATTTTTTCTTTATTATTTTTGCCTTTTAAAATTGTGTTTTATAAATTCTTTTCTCTTCAAAGTCATAGTTTCTTCTAAAAAGTTTTAAAGATTTCATGTTTTGGAATTTATTTTTGTGTATGATATAAAATATTAATTTAATTTTGATTTTATATGTAGATGATCAATTTTATAACTCCCATTGATGGAATAGCTTAACCTTCCCCCACTGCTTTATAAGGCTGCCTTGATCCATATCAACTTTCCTTAAATGCTTGGACATGTATCTGAGCCGCTCCACTCTCCATTTGTCAACTTTGTACCATTACCACACAATCTTTGACATTTTTTTAGTGAAAATCTCTGCTTTTGACTGAAAATGTATTATTTTGCTTTTAGTTGTGTATATTTAGCTACTATATAAGATTTTAGTTTGGCAGTTATTTTCCATCAGCACTTTAAAAATATTGCATTTTCTTTCAATTTCTATTGTTGCTACGGAAGCACTTTAATTGCTATTGCTTTGTAGATAATCTGTCTTTTTTATCTGGTTGCTTCAAGGATTTGGTCTTTGTCTGTGGTGTTCTGCAAATTCACAACAGCTGGTACAGGTATGACTTATTTTTATTCATTTGTTGAAAGTTATTGTGAAGCTTAGATGTGAGGATTCAATATATTCATTGATTCCAGAATATTTTGAAACACTTTTTCCATTCTTTTGTTCTTCTATCACTGCAATGAAATAAATGCTACGCCTTCTCATTCTATCTTCCATGTCTCTCAATTTCTTGTATGTACATGTATTTTTTGTGTGTCATTAATTATCAATCTGTGCTACATTTTAGAAATATTCTTATTTCTCATGCTACTCATTTCTCTTCAGATACTTCTTGTCTGTTGTTTAAACTGTTCATTGAGTTTTAAATTTCAATAACTTAAAATTTTTCCTTGAATTTTTTCAGTTGGCAGTTTCTTTTCATGCTTTACTTATTTATTTGACTTTTACTTATTTTTGTATACTTCTAGCATAGTCATTTTAATTAGCAATAATCGCACCTCAGATAAACCTCATTGGCTACAATACTGCCACTGCGCAAAGCTTAGCATAGTCATTTTATAAGTCATATTATTGTCTAGTTATCTCAAGTTCTCAGGGATTCCAAGCTTGCTGTTTGCCATATTTGCTATTTTTCACTCACACCAAACTGTTTCTTTCAGTGTTCTGTAATTTTTAATAGGAGTGTATCCTTAAATAGGATGGGTATTTTTTTTCTCCTAAGAATCCTCTGTACCTGTGGATGGAATTCCCGAGTAATTTAATGTTTGCATCTTCCAAGTGACCCAGGAGTATCACTAGCCATTGATCAATTTTACTATTATTTTCTAGGGCTAGAGTTTTCTAGATCACGTAACATACAATTTCAAATCTCAAACACCTGCCAGAAAAAGTAACATATTTACAAATTACCAGGAGAGACTTCCTTGCCATGTCTGTATATCTATGGTAATTTTTTTTTCTATTCCATCCTTTAATTAAAGATTCAAGCCTTTTTAAGCTCTGGATCTGTTCAGATGGTCTTTGTTTTCATTCCCTGTTTTATATGGTTCCAAGGCATCAGCATCCATCTCTGTAAGGATGATAGAAATTATGTCCCTGGTATAATTAGAGGCACACACCGTACACATTCTACCATTTTTCCTTTCCCCAGTGGTTTTCAGTCTTCCTTCTGATTCTGGCAACTGTGGATTGTCCATTCTCAGCTATGACTTCAAGAGAACATTTGAATGTTTGAAATATGCAATATTTTATCTAGGCTTTCTATGTTTTTGTATTAGATAAGTTTACAGATTATACTGTCCATCAATTTCCTAGAACTGTAATTACTCAATATTTTTAAATCATATGTCTTAAGATAGAGAAGAAGAGAAATTCCATTTTGCGTTTATTATAAAACAAAGCAAAAGAATCATACTTCCCTGGACTACTTGTATCTGACCATATTTATCTTTCATAAAAGTCAACCAGACATAGCTAAGCTACTTCATTTCCTAGTGTTAAAAGAATTTCCAGAGCTTTGATTTTACCAGTATGAAGATACTTTTTAGAATATCAAATAGTCACTGAATCTCATTCTATGTTATACCCTAAGATTGCTTAGATTGAATTTTAAGACCTCCCACTTAGAAGTTACATAATCTTGGACAAATAACTTAGTAGTATATGGGAACAAAAATCGTATCTATCCCAAAACATTGTTGAAAGAGATAAATGAAATACGAAAGTAAAAAACTGAAGTCCAGTGCCTGGTCATAGAAATCACTGAGTAAAAGTAAGCAATATTACTACTGCTAGTAGTAATTAATAATAATAATAATAATAATAATAATAACAATAATAATGTGGAAGTAGTATTTGGTCCCCAAATTCCAGATGGTCCTGAAGAACCAACTACATTTCGTTCAAAAACAGTTCGTTTATGACACCAAATTTTCTACACATTTTTATAGAAATCCTGGCTGTCATAGTGAGGAATAAGATTAAAGTGCTTGCTTTAGCATCCTTTTTAAAGCTAAGTTAAAGCCTTAAATTATTACATATGTGACTCTAGATTTTTCTTTTTATTGTTTAAATTAATTCACATTAGGGATAAGCACTGAGAATGGCACCTGGCACTGGGCACGTGTCTGTTTCCCTCTTGTTATTATTACTTGTATTGGCACAAATCTAAGTCTGTATTTTCAATTTGGTATATAGAAGGAAGTTAGTAAATACATTTGAGCTACTCAAAACTAATCACTATTTGATTATTTGATCATACAGAAGGCCTTTCATGAAGAAATTAGGTCAATCCTCCCGAGAATGGTCACCACATTTTCTTGGCCATACTATACACAGCACACTTGGGAACTGTTCACATGAAAGCCTTGGCGAGTAGCTTTGTCTTAGTGGTCTGGAGCTGATTCTGAGATTGGAAAGATTATAAACCAGTATAGTATATGCCAGGCACTCAGCATAAGTCAGCAAATGTACCTACTATTCCAGAAGGCGAGATCAAAAATCTTGGCCAGTAATCCATATTGACTATTTTATCTCATGGATGAAATTGATTTCAGTAGATTTCATCTCAAAATACTTTGTAAAGTCCCCATTTTTATCTCACATATTCTGGTGCAACTAGAATACCTCTTTGCCAATTTTTTGCAATACGGAGTTCTAGATAATCTTTGTGAAGGGCAAAATGAAAACTTAATTGAGTGTCATATCCAAAACTAAATCTCATCATTTTGGGGAAAAAAAAATCAGCTAGAAGAATGCTGTGTACAATATGCAACTCAGATCCACTATAAATTTTGGAAATCCTTCCTGCCTGGAGTCTGGAAAAACCCATTACCTGAAAATTTTAAGTATTTTTCTGCCTCCTGGAAAGGGGCTTGACTTAAAGTTTGAGGCGATGTATCCCTTTGACCTGGGATAACTTTCCCAAAAAAGATTTACTTAAGGAAATGAAGAGCAAATACCTTTCCTGGAATGGACATGTTTGAATCAATGATTTCCAGGCACTAAGCTGATTCTCACAACAATGAAAAAGTTAAAATGAATGGAAACAATGCATTTCTGGAAGTTGTTTCCTTTAGAGGAATATTTCTTTCCTAGGTATGATTACTCTGCTTGGCCTTCAGACTCACGACTGTGTGTTTATGTCACAGAATCGCCCTTCGTCCATTGCTGGCCATGAGTGATCAAGCCTAAAAAAATTACTAAAGGGATGACTTACACTTTATTACCAGTGAGCTGTCTTGCTTCCTGGAGGAACTTAGCATGAACAGCTGCTTCAACTATGTCAGCTAATACAGAATAAGATCCAACGTATATGAGCCTGTAGTATAATCTATACCATTTAGCCCACCCTTTTGTTTCTTAACACTTCCCTCAATTTTACTTTTTTCTTTTTTTTTGGTTAAGATAACATCAGTTTCTGTAACCTCAGAAGTGATAGCAATTTGCCATGCAACGTCTCAAAGAGGTGTGATTCCAGGACTCAGAATCTTTTTGTCTTGTGGCTCTGCTATCTTTAACATGTGGCTCCCAAGTTTCCATATTCATCTACATCAAGCTGTGCAGAAAAAAAAATCATGGAGGTTGAAGCACAGGAAATTTTTATTGCCAGGCACGGAATGAGTGTACATTACTACCACTCAAGAATCCACGGGTTAAAAGCCAGTTCTAAGACACAGATTTAGCAGAGCCTAGCAAGCAGACTCTGATCACCTGCCCAAGAAGAAAAGCAAATGGGTTTGGCAAAGAGTTGGCCGGTGTAAAATCACACTATCTTTACTTCTTTATCAATCAGTTTTTTAAACTGGAAGTTTACAGCTTTTCGTGGGAGGCTCTGGTTCTCGTTTCTACCTTACTGCAAGCTGACAGAAGTAGAGGATTTTCATATTCTAGAAGTCAGAGGAGTTAATTTGCATGCAGAGACACCTTACAGCTACATGGGCGTTCTGGTCTTTACCGTCACCGCTGTGTATCAGGAGCGAAGACCGAAAATCAGAGAGAGAAGTGGAAGCGTGGTCCTCACCTTATGTGGGGGGAGGAGTAAGGAAAGAAGCCAGAATGGGATTGCTAATGCCCGGCCTGCATTTGGCTGACGATCTCTAACACATGGGGTGTGTTCAAAAGCTATTCAACAGCGGGGCCAGTGGAATGATTACAAACAAACTTCAGTCTCCCCAGACAGACTGAGATGACCACTTTTAATATTTATAAGTTCATCAGAACTTTATTCTAGATCTCCGTGTATATCTACTCTTAGATATTGTTTTCCCCCTGTCAGCTTTCCTAATGATGTGGAGCTGGGGATCAGAGTGACATCCCACCAGTAGGGCTGAGCTCCCTGAGGCTGGGTCATACAAATTTCAGAGCGCGGCTCCACTGGTAGAATATCGCAGTGCTGGAGGTCGGAAAGGCCGTTCTAGCTGAGGTCTCGTGGACCGCGGAGCCTGAGGCCGCCCAGCTGGTGCCATCTGACGCTTGCTTTACACCTTCTGCAGCTCTTCACGAAATGAAAGATGCAACAGACACTCCTCCTGCAAAGGAGGCACCTGGAATTTTTACGCACATTAATAACGTCTGGAGACAGACAGCCAGTATCTTAAATGACTGAGAGAGGCTAATTTGTATACTTGGGCAATAGCTTAATTCTTATCTTCTCAAATTTTTTTAGATTTTATTTATTTATTTGAGAGAGAAAGAGAGAGAGAGAACACGAGATGGGAGAAGGTCAGAGGGAGAAGCAGACTCCCCACAGAGCTGGGAGCCTGATGCAGGACTCGATCCCGGGACTCTGGGATCATGATCCAAGCTGAAGGCAGTTGCTTAACCGACTGAGCCACCCATTATCATCTCAAATTTAACAAAACACTCTGATAGGCTTTGTGGAAAGACGGGGAAGAAAGGGTAATGTGTAAGTCACCTGGGTAACTTTAGGGACATGGGAGGAGATAAGAAGTCACACATCTATTCATCAAAGGCTTCAAAGTTTCAGTTATGCAAGAGGAATGAGTTCCGGAAATCGAATGCACAGGTGATGACTGCAGTCCGTACTGTATCGTATGCTTGAAACTGGCTAAGAGTGATCATAAGTGTTCTTGCTGTAAAAGAATCACAACTCTGTGAGGTGATGGTTGTTAATTAGCCTGCTCTGTAATCATAGTACACTGTATACCTACGTATAAACCTCACATTGTGTATCTTAAATATATGTAATGTTTACGTGTCAATTATATCTCAATAAAGCTAGAAAAAAGGAAATATATACATTTAACTAAAACATATGGCATACCAGTATGCTGAAACAGAAATATAGATGAGGTGTAGTGACAGTACAGAAGAGAAGTGGGCTCATTCCCATTGGGTGGTGTGCAAAAGGGCTCTCAGAAGAAGTGCCGGGCGAGCTTGGTCTCGAAGGAGCATTGGCTTACAGATGGTGGAGACGATGCCAGAAGCTCATGGGAGCAAACGCACAGAAATAAGCAAGGTCGTAGTTTTGGGGAGTAGAGAGTAATCTGATTCCGTGGAAGCGGTTCAGTTGTTAGTCAGTGAATGCATGCAGGCCTACCGCGTGTCAAATACTTTTAAGGGTACTTGAGATACATCCAGGAACAAAACAGATTAAATTAAAAAAAAAAATGGGTTGCGTTCATGGGTGGGAGGAGCATAAACAGTGTGAGAGAAATCACGGAAATGAATAAAAAGATTGCAGCCGGTATAGAGAAGGTCTAGAATCCTTCGCTAATAAGCCAAAGGGGCTGAATTCAGAATATAGATTTGGAAGTCCTTGCATGCACACACATGAGAACAAAAGCCCTGGGCTGAATCTCGCTCCACAGAGAGAGGACAGCCTGGGAGGAGATTTTGAGGAAGGCCAATATTAAATGGTGGGGAGGAGAGACGGGTTGGTGGAGCAGACTGGAAGGAATGGTCATGACATAAGGTTCCCGAAAGGAAGGGACAGCACCTGCCTTTTCACCACCAGAGCTCTAGCGTCTAGTGTGATGCTCTCCACATCGGAGCTCCACTGTACGCATCACTGAAAGGAACCAGGAAGCAGCATTATAGATCTCAGAGGGTAGAAAAACTTTGAAGAAGGAGCCAGAAAAATGTTCCCAAATGTAAGTATGCCGGTTATGCCTTTTACCCCCCCCCCCCCCCCCGCAAATCCATTACGCACCCTTGTCTGCCCAGCTCTGCAACCACTAGAAAACCCAAGTTTACTTGGGCTTTTCTTGCCCACTGTTCAGCTGGGGTTAACCCATGGGAGACACGAGCGGGACATCAGAGGGTGAGAGAAGAGAGAAGGAAGGAATTGCTTCTCTCTCTCTCCCTGCTGGCCGGTGGCTCTGGCAGAGGCTGAGGGTCAGCGTTCCTATCAGACGGCTACAGCACCTGTTCGTTTCTGATAATGCTCCTCTCCCTCACTGCTTCAGGCCTGGCTCTCCTGCTCTGGCCATTCCCTGGCTCCCTCACCACCCAGGATCCCTCAACCTCTCCACAGGGTTTCTTTGCTTCACTAAAGTCCACTTCATTAAAATTAAACCCTCAGTGTGCAGCTTCCTGCTGTGACCACGGCTGAAGGAACAATTACACACTCTAAGAGACCATTCTGGACACTGCAGCCGGTTAGAGAGGAAGTCTGGATCTGGATAGGAGAAGTCGACTGGCCAAGAGTAGGTAGAAATGTCAAAGCTGTGAGTGGAGACTTTTTCTTTTGATTTACAGGAGGGTGAATGGCAGGAACAAAGAGCGTGCTGTAAAGAAGAAAGAGCAAAGGAAGGCTTTTAAATGTGTTTTAGGATGAGAAATAATTTAGCCTATAAACATGGTCAGTGCAATGAGCCAGTAGAAAAGGAAAGAGGAGAAACTTCAGTCTCAAAGACGATAATTAATGGCGCATGACTTCAGAACACTGGTTAAAACCTGTGAGAGAAAGGGGGGTTTATTCTGGGACAAGCAAGAAAACTGGAAAGTTGGGGGCAGAAAGAGGTGGGATTGGTCACAGTAAAGAAGAGAGCGGAGAAGGGCTGTACTTCCCACGCCACATGTCATGCAGTCATGTTTGCAAAGATGCTCTTAGGAGACCGCTCAAGATCTGAGAGAAGTGAAAGAAGAGAGTGAGTCAGAATGTTGTGGAGCTTAGTTTTATCCTATACAATGGCATCGGGTAAGAGACAATGAAAGCTCTGCTTTCCTATCTTCAATCTGGCAACAGTGAGTAGGATGGATAAGAGAGAAAGGAGACCACCGTATTGGTGGAAAGTGCGGTAGTCGAGAGCGAGCGTTAATGAGGGTGCGGCCTGGACGAAGGCGAGTCAGGCTGAATGAAGATGTTGCCGAAAGTCAACTCGTGCATTTGTTACCTGCTCTGTTGTTGACTCTGCAGAAGGCACAACAGAGATTTCACAAACAGCAGAAAATATACTGTATATTCAGCATACAGCACGAGTTCACTGGGAAAGCACAGACACCAGGACAAAGACCCAAGTAAAGGACAGACTGCCGAACCAGGAGTTGGAGCCAGATTTGAATTCCTGTGTGCCACTGAGGTGGCAACAGATTCTGGGTGACATATTCCCCCATTAACATCTCAGCTTCCTTATCTGACCCATGAAGAAGTTAAAAACTGATGGCCTCTTTGATTTCTAGGTATCATTTTTGAATAAGAAAACCTAGGGCTCCTTGGAGCAATGACCGTGGCTAGCGCTCGGGCAGGTAGAACAGAAGATGAACCTGGAACTCCTGCAGCAGCAAAAAGGGAGTGGCCAGCAAGCACGCCGTGGGGGACGGGTCAAGGTCCCAGAAGCCGACCTGAAGGTGCGCATGATGGTTGAACTTGGAGCCACTTGATCAACAAAGCAAACTCTGACCTTGGGTTACAGCCCCAAATAAAAAATAGATGTACATGAGAGCATTTTGATGAGATAAATGGTTGAACAAAAAATATGGGGGAGAAGAGTCAAATCTTTTTTACAGAAAAATTTCAGATATATGTAGATGTTCCCCCTCCCAAACATGAGGAGCAATTCCCCTTCCCACCCAGACGCACCCTGAGATGGGTCTAGTCTTAGTGACTCAACTCCAGAGAATAGAACTGAATAGGGGAAAGGAAAATAGTTACATTACCCAGGGAAGCCAGGCAAATTCGACGTTAACCAAGGGTTAGAAATTAATGTCACCAAAATGTCATGTGGTTATCATATACTCACAACATACTATGATGAGCACTTTGCCTCTGTTATCTCCCCCCAAACACCTAACTGCCGGCTACTGGTGAGAGAGACATCATACAAACTCAGAGGAGGACATTAAGGGATCCTTCGCCGGTCCTCCTAAGGACTGTACGGGGTGTTAAACAAACAAAACAAAGGACTGACTGAAACTAATGTAACATTGCGGGTCAACTGTACTTCAATTAAAAAAAAAAAAAAAAAAGAGGTGGGGGTCCCTAAGGGGCTCAGTCGGTTCAGCATCTGTCTTCAGCTCAGGTCATGATCCCAGGGTCCTGGAATCGAGCCCCATCAGGCTCCCTGCTCAGCAGGAAGCCTGCTTCTTCCTTTCTCTCTTCTCCTCCCCCTGCTCATTCTCTCTCTCTCTCACTTTCAAATAAATAAAATCTTTAAACAAGAGAGGGAAAGATTAAGAAACTCACAAATCAGAGGAGACTGGAGAGACAGGACAACCAAAGGCAGTGTGCTGTTCTGGATCGAGGCCCAGAACAGAAAGTGGACCTTAATGGGAAAACGGATGAAATTCAAATAAAGTCTGGAGTTTAGTTAATTAAAAAAAAAAAACTGATGGTCTCTAAAGTCTCCTCCAGCTGGTAGCTATAAGAAGAGCATTTATTATCTAATTGCTTCTTAACTGTGCTCATATCCCTTACTAAGTGCCAAGAACACACGAGGTAAGGGAGCCATTAAGGCAGGCTGGAAGGCTTTAATCAACTGGGTTTTTTTCCTCTTCTAACTTCCTGTAGTTGTATGTTTCAGTGATGTAGTATATGGTTAGCTCAAAACAATTTTTGAGGCAATAAAGCAGTGTTTCGGTGAAAGTCTCTTGTCCGTTACTTTCCCAAACCAGCGCTCACCCTGTGCCCTGGTAAGGACAACCTCAAGTGACCCAGCAGGTTTCCATCCACTCCAGCCCTGACTGATTTCCCGAGCCTGTGCCACCCGCCACCCAAGGCAGCTCTCTGTGAAGCCGTTGCTATGGAGATGGTCTCGGTGGCAAGACTACCTTTGGCTCATTTGATTTTCCTGGACAGTTTCTTTGCTTAAAAAAGTTTATGGAGTCCCAATGTGAAATCATGCTGGCGCTGATTCAAGACATTTTCCTGAGACTTTATAATGTTTCTTTTTTCTAAATAAGCAATTTCAGGTCAGGTAAAAATGTGAGTAAATCATGCCTGGCTCTTGTTCCAGATGTATCAGTTTCTGTCCGTCCCCGTTTTTTCTCTTTCGTGGCGTTGGGGCAATAAAAATAAGCACTGCCTCCCCTCCGGAGCCCTTCTGAGGACGCCGTATATAAACGGTGCACCGTGCAGGGAGCAGTGCTTCCCTACCTTGGTCATTACCGACCTCAGCGTTTTCTCTGGCAATTATCTGAAACAGAGCAAGAACGTGGAGAAACGGTTTGGACACACTTAAGACCCCGGGAGGATCAAAGAGGCTGGTGTGACAGCTCGTGGAATGGGGAGGAAGCAGAGCGTCCCCCGCTGCCAACACTAACACAGCCCAAGGCTGCGGAGTCCGGGAGAGCCCCACTGCCAAGGGTCTGCCTGCATTTTCTCGACGGGGCCAAGCTCGGAGCCGGCCGGGAAAATCATGGCTTTTATCAGGCAGACACTGTGGCTCTCTTTGTGGATGGCCGAAGTCTCACTCACTGCTGGGAACGGCAACACGTGCGGTCTTCTCCGGAGACGAGAATAGTTCCACGGGCTGGGAAAGAAGGTGCCCCCAGGAGGCCGCATGGACGTGGGACACCAGGGCGAGGCTGGAAGCAGTGACACGTTTGTGGAGAAATCAGGAGGGAGCGCCCCGGAGCCACACTGCGTGGCTTTTAATCCCCATCCTCTCCCGTGGCCTTCGTTCTGTGTAACTTGAGCAAATTCCCTCACCTCTTCGCCTCAGCCCCCCCGTCAGTAAAATGAAAATGGTGCCAGAAGCCACGTCAGCGCACCGTCCAGCAGGAGTAGACGCGGAGTGCTCACATAGCACGGCCCAGCGAGCTCAAGCCTCCAGAAGAGTCAGCTGCTCTTATTTTCATTTTAATCATCATTATGCAGGAAAGAAAGTAATCAGGTTTCGTGATGTCCTGAGAGTGGCTTTTTCAGACTTACTGAGTCTTCAAATAGTCACTAGGGCTTAAAGTGTACTAAGCATTGTGTAAAGCACTGGAGGTAGTTTAAGAACAAACAAGTCCGGTTTTTTGCCTTAATATTCCAGTGACAGAGATAAGAAAAGTATGCACGGGGCACCTGGGCGCCTCAGTCAGTGCAGCATCTGCCTTTGGCTCCGGTCATGATCTCAGGGTCCTGGGATTGAGCCCCTGGGTGAGTTGGGCTCCCTGCTCGGTGGGGAGTTTGTTTCTCTCCCTCCCTCTGCCCCTCTCCCGCTCATGCTCTCTCTTTCACTCTGCTCTCTCTCTCTCTCAAATAACAAAATATTAAAAAAAAAAAAGAAGGAAAGAAAAATATGCACAAAGGAGGATACATGATAGCATGTTCTCCCCTCCGGTGCTCCTCTGATTGTGAACTACTTTGGGGCTCCAGAAAAGAAGTGAATTGCCTAGTAAATGTGATTGCGGGGGGGCGGGGGGGACTCTTTGTAAAGAAGGTGGCATGTGTCCAGAATTTGAATCACAAATGGGATGTTTTGGTTTTAATGATGGAGATTGGCACAGCGTGGGGGGCAGGCAGGTGGGGGAGCGGGCAGAGAGGACTCAGGGCAGACAAGACGACAGAAGAGGTACTTCAGAGACAGGCATTAAACCAAGGTTTCCTGGTGGGAAGTTTCCAAAGACAGAAAGGGCAGCCAGGAAAGGGCCTTGAAGAGACTTAGCCGAAGGAGTTTGCATTTTTATTTCATTATGAAACTGGGCCTCTTGAGGAACAAATCCGTAGTGCTAGAATTTTGGATTAGAGGTGTGCTCTAGAAACTCACTCTGGGGGGCACCTGGGTGGCTCAGATGGTTAAGCATCTGCCTTCCGCTCAGGTCATGATCTCCAGGTCCCGGGTTCCAACCTCACATTGGCTCCCGGCTCAGCAGGAAGTCTCCTTCTCCCTCTCCCTCTGCCTCTCCCCCTACCTCTCTGTCTCTTTCTCTGTTAAATGAATAAATAAAATCTTAAAAAAAAAAAAAAACCTCTCTCTGAGAAAACATCCTGCCACAACGCTGACCCTTCCTCACACAACACAGAAAGATATTTCTATCATCTATCATTGTCTCCAGTACACGTTTTTAAACTTTAAAAATTAATAAAATATCTTAACAAAACCCTAGTTCCTCAGAGATTATGTGCTATGAGTTTTACAATTACAGAATACTTTTACCGAAGGTTTATAGAACACATTATCCTTAAGTTCAATAATTTTTATAAGAAAAAGGATTTGCCAACAGAGATTTCTCTTTTGAGAAGAGTCTCCTTTCTCCACACACTCTGTTCATGAAGCGTTTGCACTCAGCTCTGTTTCACATTTTTTTTTTACATTTACATACAAAATGATTTCTTATGCAACAGTTTTGGTCAAAAGGCCAAGTTACTTCAGTTATGCAAATATATGACAAGAGACCTCAACAAAATAGGTTTTTCAAATATTCCTTGAAATTAAACTCAAAACTTCACTCCAAGGGTTAGTCACAAATTCTGCAAATAGAATATTTTGAAGAGGCCCAAATACTGCATCTATATTCTCTTTGGGATACTAAGCCACCTGGATTTTGGGTCCGTTTTCTGCTTCAAAAGCTGTTTCAAAAGCCCTTCCTGATTCCCAGACTCCCTCCTTCCCTTCCTTCTTTCCGTCAATAAACGTTTAACGAGCACCCCCTCTGCTAGTCACTGTACCAGACGCTCCACATCAGTTTCCATCAGCCCCGGTGTTCTTATTTGTTCATTGGTCCCGTTAAAGCTTCCCTGTCAGTGAGGACAGAGAAAAGCACTGTAACACGCACCCCAGCAGTCGTTTCATGACGTTCTCTTGCAAAAAAGCTCAGTCTTTAATTACGGAGGGATGATTGCAGAGCTTTTCGGGGATTCTCCGAGCACTCTCTGAGGCCCTTATAGTCTGCTTTTCCATCGCACACAGATCCTCCAAGCAGAAGTCCTGGGTAACGGTGACCTTGGATGTTAGTCAGAATTCTTCAGAACTCAATTCTGGTTGTGATTCCTACAGGACCCCAAGGTAAGCCCGTAACTCACTCTACCTGACCTTTGGTTTCTTAAACTAATATTGTATTAATAATACTTGCTACATGTTGCAGAACGATTAAGGCACATATGTGGGCAAAGTATTTGGAGCTCCTTAGATGAAAAGAATTGTATGAATTATTAAATAAAAATAACAGAAATGGCAATAATGCCAAGATGGAAGAATATTGTGCTGAGTTTACTTCTTCCTCCATGGAGTTTTTCCACATCCTTAGAGGAGCTATGAATTAATTGTCTTTTAAATGGACAACTGACTGCAAGTAGCCCATTAAACAAGAGTGATACCATTCTGTGTACCCTCTTATTAAAGGGACCGTCTCATAGCAGAAAAGGAGCACCTAAGAATTATCGGGAGATACACGTGCCACGGAGAGGACGCGGCCCTCCATGCACAGCTGGGAGATACAGACCGTCTCTGACCTTCCACGGCTATAAAACAAGGAAGTTAGCCTATAGCATTTGTCAGATCCTTTCCAACACAAAAAGTCTAGCATTCTTGGAACCTCTTAATGCTAAGCCCTAGTGTAAATTTCCAACCACTAACTTGAAACTTTTTAGAATTTAAAATAGCCATAATTTCTGCTGTTTTGGCCTAGCCCACTCCAAAACTCACACCTTTTGATGGGGCAGCCGCAGAACATAGTGTTTTCCCAGGGTCTTTGTTCTCAGTAGAGTTGTGCTCCAGTTCAACTTCCCCTGGTTTACTTATTCCGCATTTTACTGAAATTTGGCATCCAACTGCTCCATGAAACACTGCACCACAACTGAAAGCTCGAGATCATTTATTGTCTAGGGCCTTCTCGAATTTATTCCCAAAGAAGGAGACTCTGAAAGCAGCTGAAAGAACACTCCTAAACCTGAACGCTTCTTTCCAGAGGCAGCTGAATTCAAGTCCGGGAGCTCGTCGTCTTGTCTGTCATCAGGAGAATGTATGGCCGCGATTCCCAGATAACCTCGCCGTTTGTGTTTTGGGGAACTCAGGTTGAAATGAACAAAGAAGTCTGAATAATCTTTCTCATAGTCTTGTTTTAAGGTTTTAGGATAATGTATGTAAGGGTCCTGATCCGTGGGAGGTACTAGTATTGGTGGTCATTATTAAGGGTTACCTTGATTTATTGGATCAACTCTCATCATACCCATCCCCCACTCTAAGCCTTTGCCAAACAGAAACTTCAGTTTCCCATAGTTATTATGCTTTCTATTCCTATTCTATTCTAATAATTGAAGCCTATTATTTCTATTCTATTCTCATAAAGCTGAGAATTATATCTAGTTGAGAAAGAGATTGTAAATATGTGTATGCTGTTCCTTTTGCTTGTCCCAACCCTTCACTCCATTCCCTCTAACTGACTAACTCCTGTTCAACATTTTTAAAATCAAAATTCAGTCATAAATTAAATAGATATTTATTGAGAACCTACTATGTCCAAGGCACTGCTTTTTGATGCTGTGAATACATCAGGGAACAAATCAGACCAAAACCCAGTCATGTGTTCTCCCTAATATGGCTTGTAATTACCAGATGCTCCTCTGGTTATGTTCCTTTCCATCCCCACGTGACTGCTTCCTCCCTGGGAGGGAGAACCATGCCTTTCATCGAAATACAGCACCACGCGAATGTCTGGCATTCAAAATTGAACAAATAAATCATTAAGCAAATAAAATTAAGAAGAACCAAGAATAAGTAGAAACAGGAAAAGGACAACACTTGAGCCATGTTATTAGATCATTAATTATAAGAGCAGCATGAGGAGCAGAGAATACTCAGGCCTTGACCAGCTGAACCCTAGGAGATTCCTGCTGGTCATTATGGACTTTATTCTCAAAAATCACAATTCTCTTAAAGGTAAGTTATATATCTGTTTGATCCCAGGCACGTGTTTAAATTTCCCCTGAATTTGCATGTTTTTTTCCAAAGGGGGAAAAAAATCATCCTTTAAGATGTTTCCCGAGAAGCATTTTGAAGACATCCATGAAAAGCATGGCACGTGCAGAAGAGGGGCATGGAAAGAATTACGGAAAGAGAAGGAAACTTAAAAAGCAGGAAAAAAAAATGTTAAGCAAGATGCACTATGGAGGAAAGAGACAGACCGTTTAAGAGCATGAAAACAGCAGAAACCATACAAGGAGCAGTAATAGGACTGTCATAAGTTACTCCCGAAATTGCTTTATTGATTCACTCCACAGCTTTGTGCAAGGGGGAGGCCGCCCTTCCCATGTCATAAATAAGGAAACTAGGGCCCAGCACTTTACCCAGCCAGGAACTGATGGTCTCTGACTTATGGTCTAAGAATTTTCCCACGAAAAGGGGAAAGATAAGATCTCAAATCGAAGATGAGAATGAGGAAAAAGCCGTGCTCAGTAAATGTTTGCCGGCGGAATGGGAAACAGACGTGGAACAGGAAACAGAGATTGAAGACGCAAATTCGACTTCAGGGCAGGCACTTTCTCCCAGATCACGGAGCCTGTTCAAGACGTCAGCTCCTGACTCCCATTGTTATCAGCGAGATGTGAGTAAGAGGAAGAAATTAATATTCTTAGTTTATACATTACAGGGTTGGTGAGCAGTAAGTCAGTCATCTGGGCCCGGCACCAGCCACAGCGCGGGTGGGCAGGAGCATGGTCAACGGGGCAAGGACATTTAATGAAGAGAGATTTACAGAGATGGAGGCTGGAGTAACCCACGGACTGGCCCTAGAGGGACATGACTTCTACCCCAGGCCCAAAGGGACCATGAACCCCAATGAGAGCAGCAGCCAGGAGAGAGGGCGGGTAGGCAGTCCCTGAGGTCTTTGGAGCTCTGACAGAGGAACGCAGCCATGGATGTAATGTGTGTAATGTAATGCTTCTTCTCTAAGAAGATAAAGCTGAGATATAAGGACAAGGAGAAGGGGGCAAGAAGAAGGACCCTCCTATTTCTGCAGGATACAAAAAAGGAGGAGAAAGCCTTTTTAAGGGTATACGAATTTATGAAATGGATTACATATATGTACACACACATATGTATACATATACGGTTTGCTTGTTTATCTTTTCAATTTCCCTCTATTCATTCTGCAACAGTGTAATGAGCCCACGATGGCGGGCATTTAGGACACCTGGGGTGGATGTGACAATCGTGTAGAACTCCTGCTCCAAAGGAACCCACGGGCTCCTGGGGAAGAAGATGTGCGAGGGAAGGATGCAACCAGCAAAAATAACAGCAACAAAACGATGTTGTGGCATGTTACAAAGAAGCACATACATGATTCCACCATGCGAAGATAGCAGGCGTGACTCCGCCAGCGGGGAAAGGAGGGTTGGGGAGGGCTCGTGCGTGGGGTTGATGTTCAAGCTGCACTTTGAAGTAGCAGCTCGGAAGCAGACCTGTGGAAGGAGGCATCCGAGTCAGGAAGGTGGCCTGTGCGACAGGACTTGAAAGTGCGTAACGATTTGGGGAGCTGGGATGACTCGGCAAGGCTCGGGCCCCCCGTGTGCAGCAGCACGCCGCAGACCGTGAACTACCTGCCGCAGATGGGGGCAAGCCACTGGAGACTGGACAGCAAGAAAGCGATGTCGTTAGATATGTAAACCAGAAAGTCTGTTACTGAAGTTTGCTTCTGATTAAGAGACTGGAAAGGAAGCAATGAAAGAGAAAAAAGAGAACAATAGAGCGTAAGTTGATTTTCACTCAATTTCTGTTTTTTATCGATCATGTTTTCATATGCTTATTATATCTGTTTGATAAAGAACGGCCATTTCGATCTGAGATCAGAAGGGGAAGTCCGTGTGAAAGATGGAATTTACCGTCACGTCGGCATCCGGCAGATAGACATCTTGGCGCAGTACCGCCGGTGAAGAGGAAATGCTCGTGCACTGACCTGGAAAGGACCTCAACATTGAGGCAATTTCCCTTCTATTTTCCTTCTCCTTGTGGCCAGCCCACCAAGGAAGGGAAATGGAGAGGAAGCCTCATCCTCTAGCCGGTGCACCGTCGGCAGTGCTGAGAATTGGCGCTGAGCACTTGAGAGGCAAACCAGGGCCCTCTCCTTCTTTCCGTTATTCCTGACAACAGATGGAAAAAAGGCAAACCCTCACCTCCTGGGGTCACTGCTGATACTCAACTGGGAAACTCCTTCCCGGTAGCTACAGATTTTCCTAATCATTCATCTTAACTAAACCTGATGCTGGGTTCTGTTGCCTCTCCTGAGAAAGGTCTTGGGAGGCCGTAAACCTCTGTGGTTGGGACAAGAATGTACCGCCCTGGATGGGGAAGGACGGGGGCTGCACATTTCCAACTTCCACAGCTTGTCTGCCTGTGGAGACTGTGCTGCAGTGTGCTCTTGGAATCATTTGGGTGGGCCTTGTTTCTGAGGAAATAAAGAGGCCCCAGAACCTCCCAAGTGAGTTAAAGAATGATTTCCAGATAGTCAAGTGCAGCAGCCCGTGAGCCGGACGGGCCTGGCAGTGGTTGCATGGGGCTGGCCGGTATCCCGCGGTTAGCAAAGCAGAAGGCGAATCTTTGGGGAGCCAAGAGACATGTTGATGTGCCAGTGCTTTTGACAAAGCGGAGTTAATTGTCGTCTATGATTCTTCTCCTGAGACGCAAACTGTGTGCACCGGGCACCAACAACAACCTCTGCCCACCTTCCTAGAACCTAGGGGGAGTCTTCACAATCACAGATATTTGGGCACAGGAAATGGATAGATCAGCCCCCAGGGATTAGAGAATGATGCAGGGCATGGGAAAGTAGAGAAATGTCCTGGGTGACAAGGAGGACGAACTCACATAAGTAAACCCAAAGAGTTTCTCTACCAATTTGAGAAACTCAGAATTTCTTATAACAATACTGGTGAGATGACGGTCAGAAGAGACTTGGGTAGATTGCTGAGAAATCTGGAGGCTCATTCCAGAACTGGTAAATTATTTAGTATTTGGAAACCTCAACATTCCAGGATAGAATTCAATTGGGGATAAGTTACTGGAAACCATGGCACGTACAGTGAGCTCAGAAACAAGTTATGCAGATGCAGAGGTGAAACAGAAGTCTGAGCTGTCAAATCCCTGAGATTCGGGACAATTTTCTTCAAGATCTACGTCTTTTACAATCTTGCCCCCCCCCCCGCCTTTTTTGGCTACAGCTTTCTCGAGTTATGTTAATGTTCCGCCATTTGTTCATCAAATATTTATAGCTCTGCATTGTGTAGGATGCCTACATACTCCACTCTTGCTAAGTTGGAAAGACTAAGTTGGAAAGACGCATCCCCTCTGAATAAATGCTAATTGAATCAGAATCTTGCCAGAGACAGCAGTGTTGCTTCTTCAAGCAACAGACTACAATGGTTAAAATTCCCAGCTCTACTGTTAACACTGCTCTAGAGACTGATTTCAATGGAAGATAGCTCAATTTTGACTGATTATTGTCAAAGGGTTTGAGTCAAGAGACTTATGCATTAAATGTAAAATTTAACCTCTCTCTGTAACAGCGTTGAGGTACTTCTTCGTTACTTCCACTGATGGTCAATTTTATGAATAATGACAATAACATGTCAAATCAATTTCATGGCAAGATCTTCAAGCTAAGTAAGTCCCAATAGAAACGCTAAGATGCTGAGTAATTGATTCAAGGATGAGTTATCCATTTTCTTTGAATCCAAAATGCTCAAAGAAAATGGAAACTTTCTTGGAAAGAAGCTGAATTTAAAAGGCTTAAAATCATAAAACTGAGAATGACATCGAGTTGGGTAAGGGATTGTAAATATCTAGGGAAATCTATAAGTAGCCTTCCACAGAATGTCAGCTTAGTAGAGGAGAATACAAAAGAAGAATGTAGCAACAATTAAAAAAAGTTAAAGAACAAAATTGTCATCAGAAAATAAGCAAATCAGATGGGATCAGTATTGGCAAATTCGGATTTTAAAATCTGACAAAGGCAGTCCATATGAGGGGTACGATAAAATTAAATAAAGGTAAGGAAGTATCCAGGCAGCAAGGGAGAAAAGAAGAGAAATTGTACTGATTTTCCTTGACAAAGAAATAACTTATCTTGAACAATCACATTGACTTCCTCTAGAAAAAAAAAAAAAAAAAGTGTTGTATTTTGTTTCAGTTTCTTTTTTTTAAACCAAGAAACAGCTGGGTATGTCTGAAATAAAAATAGTGACCAGAAAACTTGGTTGGATAAAAGATCCCACCGAAACTCTGAAATTAGTACAAGGCCATTTGCACATCGAGTGTACTTTAAGAAGCAGTAGTAAATCTTCTGGTATGCTTTGTTTGGGGAAAAAAAAAAATTAAAGAGCCTCAGTGAAGCCTCTCAGACATGTGTCATGGGCTTTTTGTTGCTGAACTCTTCCATATTAACAAACTAAGTCGTTCTTCCTTTCATTCCTTTGGCCACAGGACAGGCAAAATTTACCAATGTCTCTACCACAGACATTCTCAGATGTTGCTAATAAAAAGAATAAACCCAAACCAGAATTGGTGGTCCACATTGTGAGAGTTGCTAAATATCATCACAAAGCAGTAATTATCCTACAGCATGCTTGGTGGCTCAACATTCTGAAATGCAAATGTCACGAGCACAGAATCTCGATGACGTTGCTAATGGGAGCTCATGTTTTGTGCTGGGTGGTCTTCTGTTCTGCCTGGTGGTCTCCTTTCTGCCTGCTATGACAGCACTAATGGTTTCATAGAGTCCCCAGTCCCACACAGGATTCACTTGTCTCTCTTTAATAAGGCACAACAAGTCATAAAAGACAGACTACCCAGAAATGACACTGCAAGTATTCCAGACATTTTCTCTCTTGGTGGTGACAGTTCCAAATCAAGTTGGCTCAGTGTCGAAGTCAAAGCATTTTTTGAAGGCTCAAAACACAGCTTAGATCTGGAAAATCAAACTGGGCTCTTCTTGCCTCTTCCATCACTGCTTGTAATAAATATTCAACTGTTGGACCACGGCTAGAAGCTCATGATAGATGAAACAGAGCAGGATCCAACTCTCTCTTTCCCAGATGTAAAGAACTCATCTTTGGGTCAGAGAGACTTCACTACCTTTTAATAAACATAGGCAGATCATTTTACAGACTTTCTTGTCACACTCACTTAGGATTTATTTTCTAAGGTCCCACAAAGAGTAGCAAGGGAATGTTCATAGCTGCGCAGGATGTCAGTATAATCTCTGTTCAGAGGGTCAGAATGTCACATAGCCCAAAATTAATCCAAGCAGTTCTCCAAGCCTTAACTCTAAAGTGAGAAAGTTCTTCAGCATAAGCTAACCTATGACTCTGTTCTTATAGGACATCAAACCAAGAATTTAATCTCAATAAAATTTGGGAGGATCATCAGTCAGGATGGGTTTGGACATTCAGTCCCAGCCCCCATAAACCACCCACCCCAAATTAATCTCCCTACAAACCCCTGCGGCACTCACTGCTTCTCCCATTCACTGGCCATTTTACTACATTTGGCCTTGTACTGTGATTAAATTTTCGTAGTAATTCCTTTGTTGAACATCACAACTGAGTTCCTACCAATGCTTTTTAAGACCTAGGAAAAGCTTCCAAAGGACAATGATCCTGGGGCTAAGCATTCTAGGTGCTTCTATTACATCCTGAAGAAATGCCTGGCACAGAACCTGTCATACTATATTGTAGCGGGTTTTTTTCTGTTTTTTTTTTTTTTTCTGTTTCCCCTTCTTTATCGTAAGTTCCTTGAAATCAGATACCAGACCTATGCATCATCATTTACTCAGTGTCTAGCAATCTGCCTGGCACATAGCAAAGCGATCACACATTTCTTAATGAGCAAATTAAACTTGACCACACTGTACTGCAGAAAGTGATCATGAAGATGAATCAGTCTCTGTGCTTTCCCTCAAGGTCTTTCTCATCTAGCTCATGTCCAATATAGAGGAGGTCCTCAATAAATGTTAGTGGGTTTGTCAATTCTGTTTTTACTTTTCTTCACATGGAAAGACGATGCTACCAAAATGACCTTATGTCAGTAAAGTCAATTACTGTTCTGTCTCACTCTTTCTTGTGATGTAAAACCTCTCCTCCTCTCACTCAGGATCCCAAGTGCCTAAGAACAAGAAAGGATCAAATCATAGGCAATGTTTACCATACCAACCATTGTATCTGAAGTCAAACCTGGACACGTGTTCTCACACCAGGAGAGGATATTTGAAGATAGGACCGTAACACAGCATCCGTAATGTTTGGTTTTTAGTACTTCCGATCTCCAAAAATATCAAAACACACTTTATTCTTTAAAAACTTCTATTTAGGCCTTCACAGTTGCATGAGAAAATAAATGTGAATGTGCTTTGAAACTGTATAACACACAAGACAAAGAGGTAAGGACTATGGACAGAATATGTATTTCTGAATTAAAAAATACACGAACTGATTTAGTGAGTGTACACATGAAGAAATAATCATTTAAAGCCTTCACCAATTTGCATACATTTTTTTATTGAATACCTTAAAGCATGAGATCTAATGTGAAGTCGGAGCCAACATGTACCAGAGAAGGGAATAAAGCAGACAGCAGAGAGCAGGGAGTTGCCGGAGTGAAGGGATGTAAGGAGTCCGCGTGGCGTTATACAGCCCGAGAGAGAAAATCAGAAACTTGTTCAACATCTACTCAACGGACTCATCAGTGTGCATGTCTGAGGGGCCAGGCATGGAGCTAAGGACTGCGGAGGACACCGAGCAAATAAAATGCAGGCCGGTGAGGGAGGACTCATGATGTAGAGGTGGCGGGGCAGAGAGAAAGCAAGGGCAGCTGCCTGTATAAATGCGACGGCAGAAGTGGTCGTAGAGGACGACAGACTCGGGTAAAGTGTGCTTGGAGTTTGGTGAAAGGAAATATCTCCTCATGGAAGGATGCGTCAGAGTCATTTTATAATCTTATAAAGGGGATGATGTTTACACTTAGCCTGAGATAGAAGGAATTCAAGAGGCAGAAAAGGAATAATGAACATCCTAAGTGGAATTACCAGTAGGAAAATGCAGGGACGCAAGAGAGCTCCTAGATCTGTTTAGTGAGGACTAAGTGGTCCGTTCTGCCTGAAGTCTAAGGTGCACGTAGAGACGCAGCGAGAAATGAGGCTGATGGCTGCACTGTGGGTCGATTATAGATAACCCTGAATCCTAAGTGAAGGTTTGGAATTTATTCGACAGTTTTGGGGAGCTAATTAAGGTCTCGTGAGATCAGAGCTTTATTTTCAGAAGTTGAATCTAAAAACAACGCAAGAGTAAGGTAAAGGAGATTGGGGTTGGGAGATAAATCTGCATGTTGTTTTAAACAGCATAGAACTAAATAACTATTTTCAAGAAGGAAGTGACTGCCGGAATGTAGTGTTATTAAATGTGGCAGACATCACGGCCTGTTTTAATCAGTGTGGCAAAATAAGTCAACAAAGACCTGAATGAGACGTCAGTATGGTTGGAACTGAGGCGGGGAATGAATGACACATGGAAGACCGTAGCCAGATCAAGATGACCAAAGACTTTTGTGGCTGAGTCACATATAGGGTCTCATGACAGATGGAAGATGTGTGAGTAAAGGAAGGTGTCAGAGAATGTGAGGCAGACGTCAGGACTGGGGTCCCTTCTGCTGAGAGTTACTCTGAGGGGAGACTTCAGACACATTGGCTTGCGGCTCAGGTGATTCCAACCTTACTAGAAAGCTCTGTCTTCATGATGGTCTTTCTAGGTCTTAAAGGCCCCATGAGGGTCTTTCTTGATCCACCAAGTTATTTACACAGAACGTAGTATTAGAAGGAACTCTGCTGAAAGGATCTCCTCTTCTGAGACCCTTTTCCTCAAGTCACTCATTTCTTCATTTAGCATGTGCTTATCAAATAACTACTATTTGCCAGGACCTAGACTAAGTGCTTGGGATAGCTCTGTAAACAGATTAAAAAAAAAAATTCTACACTTCTGGAGTTGACATTATGATAGATGGAAATATTAAACATAATAATTGAGCAAATTATATAGTACATTAGAAGGCGATAAGTTTATGAAAAGATTAAGTAGATTAAAAAATAGAATAGAGTCAGAGAGTGGAGAAGAGCTTGAGGAAATTTACAATTTTAAAAAGGTGGTTGGGCAGGCCCTGCTGAAAAGGTGTAACTTGAGCAAAGGCTTGAGTGAGAAGAATGAGTTCTCCGTGTGGGTATCTGGGAGAAGAACACTCCAGGTGAAACCACTAGCTCAGGGGCCTTGAGGCAGGAATGTGTGTGCTATGTGCTAGAAACAGTGAGACCAGCATGACGGGAATAGCAGTGAGGAAGGAATACTGGAAGATGACATTAAAGACGGAAAAGAGGGCAGATCACGAAGGGCTTTGGGGCCACTGCAAAGGCTGGTCTTTCCAATGAACGACGTGTGCAGCCACTGGAGGAGTCTAGCTCTAGGACCAATGCGATCAGACTTGCATTTCCAGAGCATCCCTCTGGCTGCCTTACTGAGAATAGACATTAGGGAGTGAAACGTGGCCTCAGGGAGACCATTCTGGGGGGCAATTACAGTAATCCAAGTAAAGAAAGATCATGTCTTGGCACAGACTCGTGGTAATAGAAGTAGTGAGAAGTGATTTGATTCTAAATACATTTTGATAGTGGAGCCAATAGGATCTCATGGTGAGTAAAACATGGAATGAGATGAGTCAAGAATTTCTCAATAGTGTTGATCTAAACAACAAGAAAGAACTGCCAAAATTTGAGGTGAAAAGATAACAGATGGGGCAGGTTTGGGACGAATTATCAGGAATTCAATTTTGTATGTATTATGTACATATGGAAATGATACACAGGCAGCTGAAATTCAGTAGTGAAGGCTAGAGATATAAATTTGGGAGTCTAGTATATTGATGGTGTTTAAAAGTATGAAACTATGTGAAAAGTATGAAATGTGCCTGGGTGGCTCAGTGGGTTAAGCCTCTGCCTTCAGCTCAGGTCATGATCTCAGGGTCCTGGGATCGAGCCCCGTGTTGGGCTCTCTGCTCAGCAGGGAGCCTGCTTCCTCATCTCTCTCTGCCTGCCTCTCTGCCTACTTGTGATCTCTCTCTGAGTCAAATAAATAAATAAAATATTTTTTAAAAAGTATGAAACTGGATAAGTTCACCAAGGGAATGAATGTTGATAGAGAGGAGACTGTGTTGTTACAAACTAAAAGTTCTGGAAGAAGAGGAACCAGGAGAAGAGACTGAGACAGCATAATCAGGAAGACAGGAGGAAAACAGAGAGTGTGGTGTTCTGGAAGCCAATGAGTAGAGCATCAACGAAGAGGGTCAATCGACTGTGTCAGAGTTTGCTGCCTTCTCAGGTAAAATGAGCACTGAGAGTGGCCACTGGGTTCTCACCAGGTTGTTAGGGACCCTGACTGCAATGGCTTTGGTGGGCTGGTGAAAGGAAAAAGCTGAGTGGCATGGGGTTAAGAGAGAATGGGAGGAGAAAGCAGGACACGCAAACACATGTAACTCTTTCAAGAAGGTTTTCTCTAGGGGCGCCTGGTGGCTCAGTGGGTTAAAGCCTCTGCCTTCAGCTCGGGTCGTGGTCCCGGGGTCCTGGGATCGAGCCCCGCATCAAGCCCCACATTGGGCTCTCTGCTCAGTGGGGAGCCTGCTTCCCCCTCTCTCTCTGCCTGCCTCTCTGCCTACTTGTGATCTCTGTCTGTCAAATAAATAAAATCTATTAAAAATAAATTTAAAAATTAAAAAAGAAGGTTTTCTCTAAAGCAGAATGGATAATGAGGTGGTAGTAAGAGAGGGAAGTGGGGTAAAAAGAGGGTCTTTAGTGTTTCTTATTGTTAGTTTGGGTTATAGTCCGAATTTTGTTTTACCCCAAATTTATATTGAAGCCCTAAACCTGGTATCTCAGAAAATGAGTATACTTGGAGATAAGGGCCTTAAAGACATAATTAAGTTAAAATTAGGCTATTAGGATGTGCCCTAATCTGACATGACCAGTGTCCTTATAAGATGAAGAGATTAGGACACACGGAGACACTAGGGATGTGACATATGGAAGGACCACAGTGAGCAGGAAGCCATCTGCAAGCCAAGAAGACAGACCTCAGGAGAAACCAAACTTGTCAACTCCTTGATCTCAGACTTCTAGACTCCAGAATTGTGAGAAAATAAAGTTCTGTTGTTTAAACCACCCAGTCTGCGGCATTTTGCTATGGCGGCCCTGGGAAACGAGTACAGTTATTTCTGTTTGGGTGGTTTTGTTTCTGTTTCTGTTTTTGTTTGAGGGAGTAGTTTTTAAGATGGAAGAAATAATCACATGTTTATGTATTTTCGGGAAATATCCACAGGGGAAAAATTATTGTCTAGGAGTCAGAGGAGAACATTGATAGATATTTGTTGAGAAGGTAAAAGTCTTTGTTTGGGATCTGGTCTTTGTTATTCATCCCAGAGCTCCTCTCAGTTTTAGGCCTCAATCAAGGACCTAAAAATAAATATCTGATTTCTTGTTGGTTATTGTACCAGAATCAGTAAACTTAATACGGGAAAGGAGGAGCCTCTACTAAACCCAATTTCTAGAAAAAACTGTGGGTCTGTTATCAGAAATAGATTCAAAAAAGAGAAATTGGATTTTAGTGGAAGGAAAGAGACAGGGAGACAGAATTGAGGAGAGCCAAGAAAAAAGAAACAAGGTGAATTTAACTTTGTCAATGAGAAGTTTGAGTTCGAGAAGATATGTAGGATTTTGAGAAAAATTTAGCAAAACCCAATGAAAGAGAAGGAATGAGTCTCACAAGTGAATCTCCCCTAAAAGTTTATATTTTCAATAAACAGCTTTCTTACTATGAAAAAATTACTACCAACACACTACCCTCCCTTTCTTTAAAAAGACACATAATAGTTATCAAAATAAGGTCATTAAGATGAAAAAAAGTGGTTTGGTAAAGGGAAGTTGGTTAAGAACCAGTTCCAGTTGGGGAGAAGTGAAATGATTATGTAGTCTTGGCACCTTTGAGATGTTTAACCACAGGCTGAGGACAGCCCGGGAGATAAGAGAGAGAACACTAGGATATTAGAGCTGGTGTGAAGAAAAATGGATCATCTTACCATCCCTCTTACAGCACCCCTGGAATTAGGAAATCTACAAAGACTTACCCCATTTTGCCATGGTGGGGGAATCGTAGCAAAGTGAGGCTAATATATAATAATAAATATATTCTGAATGGGTCCCCTATGTTTCAATGAGTCAGGAACTGGGACTCCTGGTTCTTAGCCAGGACTCTACCCACAAAACGGTATTTCTTGTGTTTTTATTTTTGATCTTGAATGAATTCTCCATCTCTCTCACACAGTCTTATTCTCACTCTGGGTCTTCCTCCCTCCCTTTCTCACACGCCACAGATGACCCTTGTATGTGTCCTCCATAAATCACTCCACAATGGAGCCCCTTTGTTGTTCTCTTCTCTAGGTACCCAAAGGAAGATTATGGCAGGAAAACCATGGCTCACCATGAAGGGAGATAATTGAAGGTCATTCAGCTGAAAATAATTCGTATTTATCCACAGCTTCCTCTACCAGAGCATCTGGTTTCCGTTAGCCAGCATGGTGTCCTCTGCTTCTGATAGCGGCGGCCTGCAGTAACCACATTTTTTGCTCAGAAGGAAAGAAGGCTTTCTTACATCTGTTCCCGAGATGTTTTTTCAGCTCTTGCTTGTACGAAGCAATGCCCTGCATTTAGATGAACAAAGACTAAAACTTGATGGTCTTCGGTCCTCGTGACCAAGCCCTCTGCTGAGCACCGTCTCTGCTGTGTTCTCTTTCTGTCAAGACCCATCATAAACCAAAAGCTGAGGAAAGTGAAAACCAGTTCGTCCTGCTAACGCCTGCCCGAACGTCACCGTCCTAAGCAGGTTTGGATTTCTTCCGTCTGTAAGGAGATTTTCTGTTCTTATCTCCATGTACAGAGAACGCATGAGTTCATTCACTAAGCTATGAGCTGGTACCTGTAGGCAGGCTTCCGAGCACCTGCCCTCCGTAGACACTTATTTTCTTTTTTTTTTTTTTTTTGGCCATGACTGTTGCATTAGCAATAGGAACTCTTACCTGTATTTATAACCGTAATCTCTTTCAGCCTGTTTATTTCATAAATGATCTCCTACTGTTACCTACCAGTTATCTTTTAAGAAACTAACTTATGGGGCAAAACATGAGCTACAAGAGAAAGGAAAGTGAGAAAGAAACATTTCCTACAATAGGGTAATGTAGGGAAAAAACAAACATATATAAATATTAGAAAAACAGAACATGGAAGTATAATCAACGAAAGGTGAATTTTAACCTTATTCAAAAATGGATGATATTGCTACAACTAATAGTAATAGCTAAAACTTATCAAGTGCCTTCTGCATGTGAGGTATAAGGTCTTAGGTCTAATTTCTCAGTTAATCCTCACAGCAAGTCTATGAGGCAAATAATATTCTTATACTGATTTTGCATGAAAATAAATTGAGTCTCAGATATATTTATGGGTCCTGGCAGGAAACAGAAGGAGTGCTCAAAAATAGGTTAGTTGGAGGAGGTTTTAGTAAAAGCACTATCTGACAAAGTATAGTCTGGGTGTAAGGAATCCGTAAGGGATAACACAGCACCTGACATGGGTAATGTTGGGGCCATGGCCATCCCTAAGCCGGGGGCAGGAGGGAATGATCACCAGAAGCCAGAAGGAGAGCAGGTGGGGAGGACGAACAGTCAGAAGCCCCTTTTGCAGAGGGACGCAGCCAGCCTGATGGAAATCCAAGGAAGAGGGAACAGGTCCTGCACCCTCATTCTCTTCCCATGCTTCAGTGCAGCTAAAACCAGCCAGAAGCCCCAGAGCAAGGGTCCTGCGGATCAGTCCACAGAGGTCAGACTACTGGGGAGGGTGGAGAGTGGTTCTTGATGGGCACAGTCTCCTTTCTAAGGTCACAGTGACAGAGCAAGTCACCGAGTGAACTGAGGTCACCAAGTGAGGGAGCAGGGATTCGAGTCCGTAGGGGCTGACAGTGGGTCTCAGGCTCTTCCCCACCAGCTCTAATGCTAACGCTGTGAGATGGCAAAGGGAAAGGAGGTTAATTCGGGCAGCGTGGAGTATACGGAGAGGGAGAGAGGCAGGAATGCACAGAACTATGACATTTACTAGATGCATAACCTCTGGCTGGACTTCCCTGAATCTGTTTTCACATCTACAAAATATGCCTCAAATGCAAAATGCAGCCCCTTCCCCTCAAAGCAGCGAATAGCATCGATTTCATTATAACTGCTTGGATCTGGCCTGAAATCAAAATAAGCCCCAGCCTTGTGCTCAGAGACAGTAGCTCCGGCAGAGGTCAGTGCGTTGTGAACAGTGCCTGCTCTGTAGGCCGCACATGGGTACCCGGGCAGGAAGAAAGCCGCCATGAAATTTTCTGTTCCTTTTTCTTATCGTTTGCTCCTCCCATAATAGAAGTACCCAATCATTTCACCAAAACGTGATTCAAGAAATTTTGTATCGATGGCAAAATAAAAGTTAAGAGAGGTGATTTGATTCCAAAAGGGTTCTTCACCGACAGAAGGAGTCCCTTTAACACAGAAGCGGAGTCCCTTTAACACAGAAGCGGAGCTCTGATAACACAGGGGAGTCTTCCGCGCTGGGGTCAGCCCCCGGCAAACAGGCCCGATCGCGGCTATGAAGTTCACACGGTGCCAAGCCCCTGTGAGGTCTAGAGAGGTCTCGTAGCAGCTTACACAATATTGTTCAGAAACTTCTTGTGCCAAAAGCGAAGGTGAAAAACAGGACTGTACATTGGAGAGAAAGCCAGGAGAGCCGGAGGGAGCCAAGTAGAAAATGCACAGCAGAAGCAATTTGGAAACGAGTCCGGGGTTGTAACAGGGCCTCTAGTTTCATTGACATACGGTGTGAGAGAGGATCAAGTTGAGTGAGAAATCAAATTTCCAGAATAAAACTTCAACAGAAGGATAGAAAGATATGCTCTAGTTTGCTTCCTGGAAGATCCTTTACTCCTGGAGTAAAAAGGAAAAGAAATGGGAAACACAGGAAAAGATAAGAGACTTAGGAGATGAATCCAGAAGATCGAACCTCCAGCTATTATGAGTTTTGAGAGAAGAGAGTAGAGAGAGAAGAGAAATAATCAGAAAAGCAAAACAAGAATAATTTTCCAAACTGAAAGGCAAATTCAAAATGGATGGTTCCACCAAATGCCTAGTAATATAAATGAGAAAAGAAGCACACTTGGGAAAATTGTTGAAAACATTAAAAAATTAAAGAAGCAGACCATAAAAGCACCCAGGGAATTTGCACCCTGGAGGTTTTCTTAGCTAACGCTGTGGTGCCGATCATTTTGCAAGGTACACATGTATCAAATTAATGCTATGTACACCTTCAATTTACACAATGTTGTACCTCAGTTGTATCTAAGAAACCTGGGTGGGAGTCGCGGGGTGGGGGGAGCCTCCAGGGAGAAAAGCAGACATCTTGTAGGTAAAACCACATGCTACAGAACAATATCTTCAAATTTAAGGATTAATTTCTTTGGGCCTAGAATTTATTTACTTTTTTCCTGATTTGATACAGAGATATTGCAAATTGATTACTATAGTAAAGTTAGTTAACACCCCCAACCCCTTACCTCACTACTATGTGTGTGTGTGTTGATAACATTTAAGAATTCTCTTAAAAACTTTCAAAGTATATCATGCATTAATGTTAATAATAGTCACCATGCTGTATTTTAGACCCCCAGGACTTATTCATCTTGTAGCTGGGAGTTTCTTTTTTTTTCAAAGATTTTATTTATTTACTTGACAGACAGAGATCACAAGCAGGCAGAGAGGCAGGCAGAGAGAGGAAGGGAAGCAGGCTCCCTGCTGAGCCTAGAGCCTGATGTGGGGCTCGGTCCCAGGACCCCGGGATCATGACCTGAGCCGAGGGCAGAGGCTTTAACCCACTGAGCCACCCAGGCACCCCGTAGCTGGGAGTTTCTACCTTTTGATAAATATCTCCCTATTTCTCCCACCCCTTAGCCCTTGGCAACCACTATTCTATTTTTATGAGTTTAGCTTTTTATTTTTTTTAGATTTATTTTATTTTTGAGAGAGAAAAAGAGCAAGTGGGAAGAGGGACAGAGGGAAAGAATCTTCAAACCAATATTTGAAGAGAACTATGTAGGAAAAGCAGAGTGCAAAGAGGAACACAGCTGAACAGGGGCACGATTTTCATCTAGAGGTCTAGGTCAGGGTAGGGCTAGAGACAGAAAAACCAGTTGGGAAACTATTTCATTCATCCAGGTGAGAAATAACGGTGGTCTGACCCAAAGTCATGGCAGTGGGATGGAAAGGAGTACGCAAATTTTGGAAATAGTTATGAATTAAAAAAGACAAGTTGGGAGGTTGATACCAGAGAAGGAAGAGTCAAGATAGACTCTTGGGTTTGGTTTAGAAACCTGAGCACAAAATAGTACCATCCACTAAAAGAAGAAACACAGCAGGAGAACCAAGCTTGAAAATGATGAGCTTATTTGGGTGGGAGATGCTGGAGGGAAATCCAGATGAAAATGACCAGTCAGCTGCTGGACACATAGCCTGGAGTGTCAGGGCACAACCTTGTCTAACATGTGGCATTTTTTTAAAAGATTTTATCTATTTATTTGAGAAAGAGAGAGAGAGAGAAAGAGTGAGAGAGAGCATGAGAGAGGAGAAGGTCAGAGGGAGAAGCAGACACCCTGTGGAACTGGGAGCCCGATGCGGAGCTCGATCCCAGGACTCCAGGATCATGACCTGAGCCGAAGGCGGCTGCCCAACCTACTGAGCCACCCAGGCGCCCCAACACATGGCATCTTGTACAAGAGTAGACGGTGGGTTCCCTGGGCTTGTGAATCAAAATATCAATGATCAAACCTCTAGGAAAATAATTTAGACTAATAAGCAACAGAATTTAGGTTGAATCTTCCTAAAGCCTCCGTTGTTTTGATCCAAACAGGTGTTGAGCTTAAAAGAATGTATTCCATTCCACCCAACCCAAATAATTTTGGAATAACAAGTATTTAACTTTTGTTTCCTCAAACCCCAGGAAGTTGATACATTTTCCTTCAAGACTCCTTATTTCTCTCCCCAATGCACTCCTCACACATACCATGACGAGTCTCCTTTACACACTCACCTTCTTACCCCTCCACACCCACCTTTTCCTCCCCATCTTGTATCACAAAACTTAAAAAGGGATTCAAGCAAATCAGGACTATGGCTTCAGAGGGGGGCGAGGGGGAAGAGAGCCTGAAGTAAGCCAAACTTGTCCTTTTCAGCACCAGGGAAGAAGACAGATTGGAAGTACTCATTTACTGGTAACCTTTATCCCATTCTGTATGTGTTGTTTCTAAATAACCCAGCGGTATTAAGCATTCAGTCTAGTTAGCAGCACAGTGATTGCCAGAGGAGAGCCAGCGTCCTGTCCACTGATAGGCCTCACCATGACCCAGTGCTAGAAGGGGCTTGTCAGCGTCTTTGCATCGCCATGAGCCCGGGAAGCCTGTCTCAGACTTCTCACACTCCTGGTGGATTGAAGATTACCAATCAATCGACTGCCTCTTCCTCCACTCATCTTGGGAGATCCTCCTTCCAGGGTTTCGAATGATGCTCCTCCCCCCTCCACAGTAGTACCACCCTCTCATTAACAGAATAATTCATAACAAAAATGTGACTCGGCCAGCAGAGAATAAAGCAATCCGGAATATGTACATTTCGTCTGCCTGCTAGATGCGGGGCTAGAGGGGAAGGATCACTGCCCCACGGCACCTGCACGGGTCGTGTCTGTGTCTCCCAGTTCCCCATCTCCAGCCTGCCCAGCAGCAGTGCCCTTTCCCATTTGTCCAGGCTCGACTGTCTTCTGTGCACTCAACTCTTTCACCAGAGAGAGTACAACACAATTGGGTTCCAATTACTAAATTAAAATCACATTCTAGAACTGCCTGCTTGAAATTACACCCAGGTGACCTTAACTGGGGTTTTCTGTGTTCCCAGACACTTCAGGAACATATTTCCAGACAGTCTCCAGACTTACTCCTATAGATGGCAAACCTTATTCCCTAGTCCCAGCTTAGGAGGAAGCATCTCATTGGTGTCTTGATTGTACTATTGTCATTCAACAGAAAAATAAAAATCTATCAGTCTCTCCCAGGCATATAGAATCCCTCCTCCCCTCTGCCTTTTTCTTCTGTCCTGTCTCTCCCTCAAATGAACCTCCTCTAGCTATCCAAAATTCATGGAAGTGTAAAAATAAGAAATTTTCATTTTTAGATGTAAGAGTCACCAGCCAAAGCAGAGATTAGTGGGTAAAGTCTGATTCGAGTATTAATAGGAGCTTTGCATTAGATGGTTTTCATAGATTTTTTTCCCCTTTATTTTTTTTCTAAATTTTTCATCTGAGTCAAAAATTTTGCAAGTTTTCCTTTGATACGGCACAAATAGAACTTACATCCCACAATTCACACAGCTATTCCCATTGATTGGTTTGTTTCATGTTTTATCATAATCCCAACTGTTACTTTACCTTGTATGTCCTTCTCGAGAGTCCGCCTGTCACTCGGGGACATTGAGGAAGGGGTGTGACTGTGTTATAACACAGTGCCTGGCATGCAGCTCATGTGATGATTCAACATGGCCGGGGAGACGTTGGTTTCCTGTGCCCTCTGTCTAGACATTCCTCCCGCCAGTCTTCTCCAGACCTCACTGCCCTCCCCTCCTTTTTAAGAAGAAACACAAAATAATCATTCCATTTGATGATGCTCAGGCAGAATGAACAATAATTCACCAGGACAGAGAAGGGATGAAGTGGAGATGGGGAAGACTCTCTGACGACTGGAAAGAGAAAAAGAAAGGGGATATAATACATTGTTGACTCGATTTTCTGGCCCTTGTATGCCTCCTAGTTAAGGCATCAATAGTAAATTTCTTTTACACTTCTGACATCATTGCCCTCTTGAGTCTTGGGCCTCGGATGGAAATCTGGAAAAGCCATTTAGAAGTAAGTTCTTCCTTTCACACTCCCACACACACACAGAGAAATCCGTACACAGACGCAACTGGCACACCCACTCAGAAGCCACATGTGCCCTGGGAACACATGGACAGGCAGACAATGAAAACGCCCAGTGGTAGCCAGAACCACGGCAGCCACAGATGCCTTCCGCGGCAGACAGCACATGTGCCGGCGTCCTCAAGTCCACGCAGACACAAAGACCCACACACAGATGCCACCGCCACACCCACAGCCCTTCCTTACTCCGCTGTGACTTTCCTCCCGCATGCCCTATCTGAACGCAAGACTGTCTTGAATTAGAATTTCCCAAGTCCATGTTTGCTTGACTCATCAAACTGCTCTTTCTGCAGCCTCATAAAAACTCACCTTCTGAATTGCTCAGAATAACCGAGAAGGGAGGAGAAATAAAGCACAATTCACTAGACAGCAGGGGGAGGGGGGCAAGGGAATCTGGAAAGCCAGGTGGGAAGGCTGGCAGGGCTGGCAGGGTCCCACCCCCACTGGCTCTTTCAGTGGATGGATAGCTGGGTGGTCTGGAAATCGTAACAATGCAGTAATTACTAAGGAGTGAGCACTGACGTTAAATGAAGAAGAAAATATGACCTACTATGGGAAGAAAATGAACTTTAGAGCCAAACAGACTTAGATCCAAATCTGGCAATGTCATTTATTAACTTAATCTTGGGCAAGTTATTTAATATCTGAGTATCAGTTTACGCAACAATAAAATCTACCTTGCAATATTCTTGTGAGGGTTGAGTGTAGTGACATATGTAAAGTGGCTATTACAGTGTTTGGCTTCATAAACACGTGTTTTACTTTTGTTACTGAAGTTGTTCCCAAGGTATCCCATGAGCTCTTCAGGCAAATGACAATGGCTTCGGTTTTCCAACTCACTAAGCCAAATTAGAAAGTTTACATTCTCACTCTTTCCTCATGAACAGAGTGCCACCGGAAAGCAGTATTTGACAGAGGAATAAGCAAATGAGGGGACAGACGGATGACTGAAGAAATGGCATGACCACAGTAGACCTGTTGTTCTTGGAATCCTGAGTGCCCGGTGCTGAATCTAGCACAGAGTCCTGGCACTAGACAGTCCTCAGTTTAAGGAGAGAGACCACTGGAAAAAAATCATTCTAATGAAGAGAAGCATTGCAAGGTTTTTTTTAGCAAAGAGGAAAAGAGTAACTCTACGAAGAGACAAGGGGATGCTTCAAGACAGTTCTCCACAGCAGCACCATCTCCATCTTGAAGGCTAAGCAAGAGTTTATTGGACAGAAAAACCTAGTAAAACCACTCCAGGAAGGAGGGATGATGGGCAATCTTTATGGCCTGGCCCTGAAATTGCATAAGGTCTCCTCTGCCCCCAGTCCCTTCACTGGTCAAGGTAGTCACAAAGGTCCACCTGGTTCAGGGAGGGAACAGAGACCCTCAGCTCTGGACGGGAGGACTTTACCATGTCACAACACAAGGTCACGATGAGATACACTGTGGCAGTCATCCTAGGAAAATACAATCTGCCACAAAAACATAGAAAGAAGAGCAAGTCTGAGTCCTGTTTTGAACATATTGAGTTTCAAATGCCTGCAGGACACCCAGATGAAGAAGAAAAGTGGGAAATGATGAACTTGGTTTGGGAGTTCAGGATTTGTCAGGGTCTATGTGGCAATGGAAGTCATGCGAGCAGCTCTTATGGTTATCCAGGGAAAGGGAAGAAAAGAGAGAAGGGAAGCAAAGAAAAGAGGTAGGGGAGGGGTGGGGAGGGCTGTTAGTGTCATGGGGTTGCAGGAGCAAAGCACCCACATACTAGACTAGAAACAAGAATGTATTGTCACAGTTCTGGAGGCTAGAAGTCTGAAGTCAAAGTGCTGGCAGGGCCATGACCCCTTGGAAGCTTCTTGGAGCAGAGCCTTCCTGGCCTTTTCCAGTTTCTGGTGGCTCCAGGTGTTCCTTGGCTAGTGGTGGCCCCACTCTGATCCCTGCCTCTGTCTTCCTGCAGCCGCCTTCCCTCTGAATACGCTGTGTCTAAATTTCCTTTTCCTGGGGTGCCTGCTGGCTCAGTCGGTTAAGCATCTGCCTTCGGTTCTGGTCATGATCCCGGGGTCCCGGGACTGAATCCCATACCAGGCACCCTGCTCGTCAGGGAGTCTGCTTCTCCCTCTATCCTTCCCCCTACTCATGCTCTCTCTCTGTCTCTCAAATAAATAAAGTCTTTAAATAAATAAGTAAATTTCCTTTTCTTATGCGAACACCGGTCATACTGGACTCAGAGCCAACCTTACCTCCCTACAACCTTAGGTTAACGTAGCTAATTACATCTGCAATGATGCTACTTCCAAATAAGGCCACATTCTGTGATACTGGGGGTCAAGATTTTAAGACGTCCTTTTGGAAGGGACCCAGTTCAACCCATAGAGGGAAGAAGGTGAGGGAAAAGTGGAGGATGGCAGAACCAGAAGCCCAGGGGTGACACAATGTAGGACGAGGCAGAAGAAGGGGAACCAGTGGGGGGAAATGAGAAGAAAAAATCAGAGAGGAATACGTGGGATCAAGATTTGGGGATGAAAGAAAAAAAGATGTGATTCAAAAGTATTCCGTCAACAAAAGGCCCGAATGCTCTGCATTTGAGGCATGAACTGGAAGGTGACTAGAGACTTTGGTGGGACCAGATTTAAGAGGAGTGGTGGGCAGGTGCTCACCTTGGGATGCCCGTGACTGATAGATGAGGAGGGGCAAGTATCCATCTGCATCATGGGGCTGCAGCCGTTCCACAGAAACTCCTCTAGAACTTTGCCCCAAAGCTAGCTCTAGTCATCTCTTCTTCCCATTAGCTAAGTTGCATACACAGAACTAAAAGGAAAACCTGAAAGTGAGAGGGAGAGAAAAAGAACATAATTGTGGGGAGCAAGCGGAGACGGCCATTTTAGGAACTTTCTTGTGGTTTCCCCATAAGTGGAAAAGCAGCTTTGAGCAGCATGGGCTCATCCAGGACGGCTGCTGAATGGGGAGCCCCCAGCAGCCCTTCATGGGGGTGACAGCAGCAGATGCAGGGAGGGGACCCTGAAAAGAGAAAATAAGTGATTAACTTAAGGAGTAATATCAAAGGTTTGGAGAATGCAGAGAGGATGCAAATGCCAGAAGAAAAAGGATGTGGCCAGGGCTAGGCTTAATTGTTTATTTCCTTGATGTCTCAAAAGCATCCAAGCAGAGAGGCCGTTCTGGGCAGCTTCCTTTAAATCTGCTGCTTCTGCGAGTGAGAGTCTGGGAGAACAGACTTTTCCTTCCCTCACATTCGTTGAAGACTCATTCCATCGCCCAGACCCAGACCCCCGACTTTCTCGTTCTTCTCCTGTTCCTCTTGCACACTTAATGCTCATAGACTCTGCCCTCTTCCTTTAAATACTTCTGCTTCTTGCTTTTCCCGTAACCCCTTCCCCACCCAGAGTTGGCCTAACCACACGGAGACGACTGCAGGGGCCATTTTTCCTCCTCTTTCTGGAACTTCTGTTCCAGCCTTAAAACCCAGGTCAGTAGTCCTCACCTGTGTCCACATTTCCTGAGTCTCAATGACAGATAGAAGGACAACACCTGTGTGGTCCTCCCAGAAGATGAAGGAAGGTATGCACACCCCAGAAATCCAGGCTGAGAAATGGGGAGAAACGGCAGAATTCGAGCTAGACTTTGACAAGCTGAATATCGCTAGTGCAATTCTTTCCAATTTGCCCCCAAACAGCAACTGATCCTTTCTTCTTATGGTGGCTGAGAATTGGGCTTTGGCTTCTCTCGGGAGGGAGTTTTGTTCTAACTGGTTGAGTGCGCAGTGGCAGCAGTGACCCACCTCCTCATCTGGTAGCTTACTGGGAGAGCAGAGGAAGGGAGAGGGGCAAATCATGGATCCCCAAGCATGTGGGATAATAAAAGAAACAGTATCTTTACATACTCAGATGAAGGGCCGAAGAGGAAATGTGTCAAGAAACATGGCTCAGCCCAAGTTAACAAGTAATATAATTATCCTCATACAAAATATCCGGATTAATAGTACTCGGAAGGCAGCAGAGTATAGTGGGCAAGAGTGCGTAATCTAGAACCAGATTATGATTCAAATTTGCTTTGCTGGAGCAAATTAGCCCATGTCTGCGGATGACCGTGGTACCAAATTCACAGAGTTAATGAGAAGACTAAATGAGTTACTATAAAGATCCCAGACAATACCTGGCACATAGTAGCACTATATAAATGTTACTCGTTATTATGCAAATTAACAGTTATTTAATTACAGTACCTAAAACTATAATAGTGTTATTTTTTTTGATTTTTGATTTTTTCATTTCTTTTCAGTGTACCAGAATTCATTGTTTATGCACCACACCCCGTGCTCCATGCAATATGTGCCCTCCTTAATACCCACCACCTATAATAGTGATATTTTACAATTCTAGCCTCCCAGCAACATAGCATGGTCTATTTGATACAGCACATTGTATAATGAAACATTTTTAATTTCTGTCAGTTTTATCTTAAGCCGTTTTTCTTACAAATATTTTAAATATTTAAAATCTAAAATAGGGTTTTGTAAAATGCAGCTTTTTGTGAATACTGTTTGTTCTTTACTCAAATATCCAAAAATATAAACAGAATATATTTTGTTTTTATAAAAGGAAATAAAAGGAGGTTAACATTGAAAATGAAAAACAGATTTCTTCTCAAACTTGGCTTTTGATAAATACACAAGCTATTGTTTTCCACAATAAAATAGAGCCAGTGTCTTGGAAGGACTGCTCCCTTGAGCATCAGATTTAATTAACAAAATTTAAAATCCAGATTCTTAACTACTCCCATGTTTAAAGTCTAACTTTAGGGGCGCCTGGGTGGCTCAGTGGGTTAGGCCGCTGCCTTCGGCTCAGGTCGTGATCTCAGAGTCCTGGGATCGAGTCCCACATCGGGCTCTCTGCTCAGCAGGGAGCCTGCTTCCTCCTCCCTCTCTCTCTGCCTGCCTCTCTGCCTGCTTGTGATCTCTGTCTGTCAAATAAATAAATAAAATCTAAAAAAAAAAAAAATTAAAAAATAAAGTCTAACTTTAAAGAAATCGACAACCAGTCCCTACTTACATTCACAAACATCCAGATGACACCGAACCAGTGAACTTTGGGTACAAGTAACATATATCTTCTTACCATGACCTTCAAGTGTTCTGCTTGCCTGGCGCGCGCGCACACACACCCTGAATCAGTCAGAACTACTTTCAACAGCAGGTGACCTAACAGTAGCTCAGGCGAACATGTGATTGTTGTTTTCATTTAACAAGATGGAGGTAAGTGACTTCTGGCATTGGTTCTGTGGCTCAAAAACGGCAAGGCTTTCTCTCAAGGCTGTAGGATGGCTCCCGCATCCCAGACCATCCCTTCAACACTCAAGGCAGAAAGAAGGGTTTATACACAACACCACCATGTCTGTCCTTGTATCAGAAGGCAGAAAACATCCCCAGAAACTCTCTTCCGCCCTCCACACACACCCAAACACACACACGCCACACACATACCGCCAACCTCCCCGGAGTTTGGTCATCCACTACTGGGTTACATGACCACCTGTAATTGCAAAGGAGTCTGGGAAAATGAGAAAGACAAGTTACTTAGGATCATCTTAGATCTAACACGATTTAGCACCTGGGCCTAGGCATTACCACCCTGAATAAAATTAGGCCTTTGTCCAGAGAAAATTTAAATTTTGGAAAAATTGATCAGAAAAATAAGAAGGATAAGAATGCTGGCTTTGATTTCAAAGATACGCAAGTTGTCTGAGAAAGACTGTAAAAGGCAAAGTTACTGACATTTATATGTAAAATCAGTATTGACAGTTATATAAGACAATTATATAGCTTTGAAATAAAAGGAGAACAACTCCAATTATCAAAAGAAAATTAAGGCTGGGGGCACCTAGTGGCTCTTTCAGTGAAGCATCCGACTCTTGGTTTCAGCTCAGGTCATGATCTCAGGGTCCTGGGATCGAGCTCCTCATTGGGCTAGCGTGGAGTCTGCTTGAGATTCTCTCTCTCCCTCTGCCCCCCCCTCCACCCCGTGCTTGCTCTCTCTCTCTCTCTAAAACAAACAAATAAATCTTAAAAAAAAAAAAAAAGAGGAAATTAGGGCTGTATTCTCAAGGAAAAAGAAAATAGGACTATCTCGTAGGTAACTAATAATGTCTATCACAGTAACTTAGCACTCAAACCGAGAGCCTGTATACACAGAAGGCACAGACGTAGCCACTTCACCCACATTATGTCATTTAATTTTCACAACACTGTAGGATAGTTCTTTGTAAGTGCTGGTTGTGCCCTATTCCGCATAAATAGGGAAAGTGAGCCTCACTGAAGTTGTAAGTACCTCACCCAAGTCAAACAACTAGTAAGTGCCAGGCTGGAATTTGAGCTCAGGTCTGATCCCAAGTTCATGTTCGTTCTACAGGGTCATGCTTCCCATGAATGGCCAGTTCCTTGGCCATTCCTGATGCCATCTGACTACAACATACATACACCCTTGACCTCATGCTCTCTTCATCACAAGCCTCCCCACTACCAAGTCATCTGGAGTCTTCATTGAGGAGGTTTCACATTGTCTTTCTACATGTCAAAATGTTGGAAACACAACAGGGAAGAGAGCAAACATGTTCCTGATCTTTGAGACGCCACTCTGATGGTGAAGAAAGGCATTAACTATATAAACAAAGATAATTCCAGAGAGTGGGAGCATTATGAAGAATATGGAACAAGATAAACAGGATAGTAAATATATCTGCAGGCTACTTCTGATGTGACGGCTAGAACCAAACCCTGATGGCTAGAAGGAGATAGTCTGGTCAACACTGGGGGAAGAGAACTCCAGGCAGTGGGCCTGTGATGTGCCAAGGCCCCGAGGCAGGAATGTTATACGGTACAGACAGTTGGAGAATAATGATTGGAGATGGACATGATAAGAAATTAGATTTGAGAGAATCTGTATTTTTTTTCAACGTGCAGTGGGAATTTTGACTTTTTAAATAAACAGGGGTAACACAACTTCATTTTTTTAAACCACCATGGTAGCTATGAGAAAGCAGCTTGAAGAGGTCCAGCAGAGGAAGTGAAGATTTCAGTGAGCTGACTTGGCCAGAGCAGTGCTGCTAGAGACAGGGGAAAGATGGGTTGTTCAAGATGGAGAAACACTGTGACAGAACTTACCTGTGAGGAAATTTGCTCATTCATTCAATTTTACATGGCTTTGCAATACCATTATGTTTTCTCACCTTCTTATGTATGACCTCCGAGGAACTGTGGTTACATTTTCTTCTTAAATGCTTTTAAAATAAATGTCTTAACATGCTGACAAATTTCAACCTGATATTTAGCATTTTCTCCTACTTGGATGGACTGTATCTACAAGGCAGTCCAGAAGCAGTCAGTTCATGCAACCTCTGAATTCAGAACTCCCCCACCCTTCCAGAGAAAATATAAATAATGGTCAGTCTTATATCTTTTTATAGATACAGGCTGTCAGAGGTTTCGCTTTGCATAATTTGCCATAATAAATTATAAGCTTCTCCCTTTCTCTGAGTTCATGAAATTAGGATAATGGAAGTAAAATTCCCCCAGAAACTGTGTTCTGGGGCTAATCAGTGTGCTCCTGATTGAAATTATGAGTGCAGTAAGTGAGGAGAAACACATGTCACTTTTGGAAATCTCCATTGTAAATTTACTGTGGCTGAATGCTAACTCCTTCTGGAAAAACCATCTTAATTTAGCTGCAGTGGCAACTGATATCAGCACTAGTGTTCCTTCGAGAGAAATTTAGATGCCTCTGACCCGGCCTGTCCCGTCCTGCTCTCTTGGTATTGAAGCCCTTCAGGAGTGACTCAGGATGTGCTCTGTGCAGCAAGACTGAGCTTCCTCCATTACGACGGAAGGGAGATAGATGGCACCAGAATGAGTTCTTTGTAAGTAAGTTATACTTTTCACTTTCATCAATTTGGGTGGAGATGACATAATCTACAAGTTCCTAGAGGAAACTGGGGGTCTGGATGTTACAATGGGTAAAAGTAAACTGGGTGGCTGGGGCCAGAAGTACTCCAAGCAGGAAATCCTGGGCTCATGGATCTTTACAGGCTGAAAGATTCTGCTCTGAAGACTTTCAAGGGGAAGGCCTACCTTTGGGAATCTTCAGAGGGTTGAAAACAGATGTCCAGGTGATCAGCGCTGAGAGCGAATGTTTGCAGTCACAGCATCCAGCTCGTGTGTTCTTGTACAACCGGAGGAAAGAAAAGAAATCCGATGACATTTAATGCCTTTTAAGTCCAGGTAGGTTGAAGCATAATAAAAACACACACCAATGCCTTGACTTCTGGACTGACACCCCAGGCATGGTTGTGAAGCCCGACCCAAACTACAGGAACAGTGAACCAGAAAACCTCATTGAAACTGCAAAGTTTCTCTAGGTCCCCTGTTCTGACTTAGGCTCAGCAGCCAAACGGATTTATAAAATGTTGCGGGAAATGGGTTTTTTATTCCATTCTTTACCTTCCAAATAAATAGCAGACATCTCCTGGTTATTAGGGATTGCTGACCAGTACTTGCTTTATCTACATCATCTCCTGTTAATCCAACAAACAAAAGGCTCAGAGAATGCTATTAGTTTTCATATGCATTTTTTTAAAGATTTTATTTATTTACTTGACAGACAGAGATCACAAGCAGGCAGGGAGGCAGGCAGAGAGCGAGAGCGGGGAAGCAGGCTCTCTGCTGAGCAGGGAGCCCGATGCAGGGCTCAATCCCGGGACCCCGAGATCATGACCTGAGCCGAAGGCAGAGGCCCAACCTACTGAGCTGCACGGACGCCCCTTTCGTATGCATTTTCAACAGCAACAGACTACATGAGCTTCTGTTCATCACAGACTTCCCAAACCCTGTTACATGGCTTACTGGAGCTCTCAGAATCTCAAATAACTTGGGATTTCATTCCCCACCCATCTGACTATCGCTCATCTCACTCTTAATCATGCAGCACCCCCTTCCTCCCCCGACCCCGCAGCAGTGCTGCTTGTGTACTTTGTCGATCTGAAGGCGATAATACTTGTAACCCAACCATGTGACTTTCCGTTTCTGGTAAGCCAAACAAACCACTGCATATTTCTTTTATCAGTGGTCCGGGGGTAATCATCCCGGCTGCCTGTTTTGTTTTCATGAGTTCGGAGAGGACTGACGTTCATAAAACCTTGTGAATAAAGAAGAAAGCTGCTTCTAAGTGCCTCGAATTACTATTTTCACATGTCTTAACTGCCATAACAAGAAGGAAAATCTTCACAATTGGGAAGGCTTTCTGAAAATTAGCCCCACTGCACCAAACCTTTGATCCTTTGGTCAAACTGTCAATCTCTTGAGAACTCAGCTTTCTTGTGAAATTTCCAGGCTGTTCCCAAAACAAGTGGTTGCATAAGATCTGGGAGCCAGACCCACAAAACTTCTCTGTGTTTTGGAAAGCTCGATAAATAGGCCTAGGTAATGATGGTACTAGTATGGGGAAGGAGACTCAGGGAGTTTGGCATCGCCTTGTCCTTTCCTAGCACTGGGCTTGGCTCACTTGTTTCTTTCTCTCACCATCTTTCCCCACCCCACTACTACCCTATTTTCTGTACTCCCCTCTCCTCTCCTTTGTTTCCTCCCTCCACAACACTTCTGGGCCTTGGGCTGGACTCTGACATCACCTGTTTGCTTACGCAGGTCTGCTGCTTGACCTAACGATGGAGGATGTTTCCCCGTTCAACTAAAACCCAGGTAGGACCCCACACACCACACCTGCACTGAAGTTCTGGTGGCCAAGTGCTCCAGGGACAAGCTTTCTCTACAATGTTTCTGAACTTTTGCTAGAGGGCTCCAAGGAGGAGCTAACACTTGGGTTAAAGCTATGTAACATGTCATGGAATATTACGCAGCCATCAAAAAACATGAAATCTTGCCATTTGCAATGACATGGATGGAACTAGAGAGTATTATGCTGAGCAAAATAAATCAATCAGAAAAAGACAGTTATCCTATGATCTCACTGATATGAGGATTTTGAGAAGCAAGACATAGGATCATAGGGGAAGGGAGGGAAAAATGAGGCAAGACAAAACCAGAGAGGGAGACAAACCATAAGAGACTCTTCATCTCAGGAAACAAACTGACGATTGCTGGAGGGGAGGGGGCTGGGAGGGATGGGGTGGTTGGGTGATGGACATCGGTGAGGGTATGTGCTATGTTGAGTGCTGTGAAGTGTGTAATACTGATGATTCACAGACCCATAACCCTGTTAACAAAAAATAAGTAAATAATATATATAAAATATATATAAATAAATATGTAAATAAATATATATTATTTACATATAAATATATAAAATATCTATAAAAATAAATATATAAATAAAATTTAAGTTAAATTAAATTTTTTTAAAAACTACGTAACATGGCATGCCAAATAACTGAAAACAAAGAGTTGTTTCATGGTAAGACCTCACTAGTTCTCACTTTTCTTGAGTGTAGAGTTAAAAGTCTGATTCCTTTGTTTCGAGAGCAGGATTGATTTGCTAAATTGGCATAAATATAAATTGAAAAAATAACATATAATAAATTATCAATATAACTGTTACACAATTATAATTTACTTTGGTGTCGACTTCCTCTTGATGAAATAATAAAAGACTTAAAATTATGCATGCTATTCTGTGTGCTTTTTGTATCAGTTAATAAGCTTATCTTGCCAGTTTTATATACAATGATAAGGTGTATTAAACTGACTTATTTCTTATTGACTTTATACTTAATAAATAAAATACATGTTATTTTATGTTAGTTATTATTACAATCAATAACACTTACATATTTGTTTATTATTTATGATTTTATTATTTATATTTTTCTTTAAAAATGGCATTTTGCATATGGAAATCAACAGATAATCTTCTACAAAAGGGGCTATAATAACGATCTCACATTTGTAAAGTTGCACATGAAACATTTTATAGCAATGACAAAGGAAGTGAGAATATAAAGAACATGCAATTAGGAGCAATATCTAAATAACACTTTATAAGTGGATAGGAAATGGTGCAAAAAAATACTGTGAAAAGTCAGTTATCTCATCACATTTACATAGATTAATTTAAAAGCATTTACTTTTCAAAAAACAGAGAATATATGGCAGCAGAAATAAAATGAAGTTTTTATTGTAATCAAAATATAATTAACCCGGAATGCCTAAAGATTAAAACTTATCTAAAAACAAGCTCTCCCACTGTGCTCCTCCCACTTCAGGAGTCTCAAAGAGGGTCTATAATTGTTCTGGGACCTCCTACAGCACCATCTCTTACCATTCTGGGGGGAGAAGGTGCAGGGACTACTTTAAAAACTATTATCAGTCAGCTTGTTCAAATAGGTATACTCACTCTTTACAAACATGGTTTTAAGGAAACCCATTTCCAGATACTCAACTTCCATATCTACTCTTCCTAAAAGCAATTTGCCTACATAGGTGTCTTCAATGAGATCTTTGTAGGCCTTTTTTCCCACTTCCCCTTGTCCATAGCCTGTCCCCCACTTGGTAAAAGAAAGGTACAGCTGTACCCCATCCCTGTTGGTGCTACGCTTTGTTCTCAGGTATAATAATCTCTGGAGTGTCAAACAAACAATTTTAAATATTTGTGTCAACTCATTTGATCAAAACACCATAAATCTCCAGTACCTATCACACTAAGAAATGCAATTTTCATTTTTCCCAAAACAATTTTTAACACTTACTAATTATAAAGGTGATAATTTTTCCATATTGCTTTTGATTATTTGCATATGAAAAATAGTGATTATACAGAAGAAAATTTTGGTTTGTAAAACTGTAGGGTTACAGAAATTTTATCTTCTCTTTTACTGAGCTAAGATTGTAGCAAAAGGAATTTAAATTTAGACATGAAAGTTTTGACTATGGAGATTATGAAAAAAAAGGAATAGAAATTTTTTAAAATTTTTGTTGCATAGGCATATGAAAGGATAGTCAAGGGATGCCTGAGTGGCTCAGTTGGTTAAGCATCTGCCTTCAGCTCAGGTCATGATCCCAGGATCCTGGGATCGAGTCCCTGCATCAGGTTCCCTGTTCAATGGGAAGCCTGCTTCTCCCTCTCCATCTGTCCCGGTCCTGACTGGTGCCCACTCTCTCTCGCTCTCTCAACAAATAAATAAACAAAATCTTTTAAAAAAGAAAGGGTAATCAATAAAAGATACTTAGATATAAAAATGTTACATTGGTATAAAATTCTGAGGAGGAAGTAACATGAAAATACAATTTTAAGGAGAAAAGAGAATGATAAAAATGTCTAATTATTAAAGAGATATTTGTATGCCTTTAAAAATAGATGATGGTATACATAATATTGCTATAGATAATATTTAAAAAGTAGAGTAACAGTTTTACCTTAAAAATTCAATTTAAATGTACAAGAAACTATATACTTTAAAACTGTATAAATGTATGATCCAACATTTTAGTTTTAAACTTTAAAATGTGCAAAGGAGAACCACAGTTGAAATTATCTTAAGAATGTCCTGACGAGGAGAATGTGCTCCGCCTAGTGAAGCTCACATTCCTAACCGAAAGAAGTCAGACAGGGAAGGCTAAGCACTAAGTAACATTGTTTTGTTATTATAGGAAATATGTCCTGTGCTTTCTCCTCCCACCTGGAGGCTCTCAGTAAGAGAGAAAGAGAGCAATCAATCAATCAATCAAGGTAGACTATTTCTCTTCTGGTCTAAGTGGAGGTGGCTTTATAAAAAGGCTAGAAAATACAGATGGATCCCACAAGCTGGCTCCTCCACGTGAAGACCTCCCAGTGTCTCCAAGTGACTGGATTAAGCTTGTGTTTCCTGTGTGTTCAACCAAATGCTCACAGCCGACAAAATACTACACCTGCCAGCAGGGTACAAACATCTTAACCTGAATGAAATCAGGTTAAAATATGCGTCACAGAGAGACTTGAAAGAGAAAGAAAAACGCGCAGAAAGTATTTGAAAGGGAACTCATGGGAGCAAGAGACTAAGACACGACTATGACCATACAAAGGTTTGGGAGCTGATGAGATGTGTATGTTGCACAGAGGTGTGTGTGTGTGTGTGTGCGCGCGTGCACATCTCTGTTGGGGGTACTTTATTCCCTGCACTGCTACCTGTTTGCTATGGACTGAATGGTGGTGTCCCTAGAATTCACATGCTGAAACCCTAATCTCCAGTGTGTTGTTACTTGGAGGTGGGGTCTTTGGAAAGTAACTAGGTCAGGGGGGTCAGGGGGGTGGAGCGTTCACCATGGGATTAGTGCCCTCAGAAGAAGAGAGACAAGAGAGGTGATCTCTCTCTCTCTTTCTCCCCCTTTCCTCCCCATGTGACGATACAGTAAGAAGACAACCAACCACTCACAAGCCAGCAAGAGAGCTCTCACCTGAACCCATCCACGCCGGCATCCTGATCCTAGACTTCCAGCCTCCAGATCTGGGAGAAATGAATGTTTGTTCTTTAAGCCAGCCCGCCTGTGGTGTTTCGTTACAGCAGCCTGGATCAACTACAACTTTCTGCAACGAAGCATTCCCCAAGTTTCAGGACCCCAGTCTGCCTGAGTTGTTCCTGCCACACACCTTACTTTCTCAGTAACATAAAACCAGGAACGAGTTCTCTCAGAGTGTGTTTCTGAGCCAAAACCATTGCTAAGAACACCTAATTCCTAAGAAGGGAACAGGGAGCAGTGAAGATGAAAGAAAAATACATAAAAAGAAAGGGATGTGAAGAAAAAAATGATGAAACCTTGGGAAAGTGGGAAAAATCAAAATTAAAGCCATGAGAGCATATTAACCAGTTTCAATGGAAATTTTCTATCCTTAGTTGGATAGATACAAAGCAAATTAATTTTACCCTTCTTGTCCTTATTTCAACACCACCATTCAATAACCCCCTAAAAATCCCATGGAAAATGCCACTCATTGAGTTTTCTGGATAAACCACTGGGACAGAGTTACGGATAATATTTGATTACGTTAGCTAATCGGAAAGGTTACCAACTAAATTTCAGTGAAGAATGAGTTTTGAGCAAATTTAGCTCTTCCTAGTGCTCTTGTAAAGATAAGGGGAGAGAGCAAAACCCTATTTTTAGATTTCACCCCAGAGGAAGATTTACAGAGAATTTAATGACACTTAAGCTTCTAAGTGGCTTTTTTTTTTCTTAAGATTTTATTTATTTGACAGACAGAGATCAGAAGTAGGCAGAGAGGCAGGCAGAGAGAGAGGAGGAAGCAGGCTCCCCGCAGAGCAGAAAGCCCGATGCGGGGCTCGATCCCAGGACCCTGAGATCATGACCTGAGCTGAAGGCAGAGGCTTAATCCACTGAGCCACCCAGGCGCCCCTTCTAAGTGGCTCTTAAGCTACATGGACCTTATCAAAAGCCCTGAGAAGCCACACAGGTTTTTGTAAATTTTCAAAAGTAAGATATTTTAGCCTCAATCAATGAGACCACTGTCTCTTTACGTTCTCACTTTCCTGTCCATACATTCCGTAATCACAAATGCTAGTTACGCTGGTGTAGAAGTGCCATCCGGACCAACTCCCTTGGCCACCTGTGCTTTCTGCCTACTGTCATGACCCAAAGGTTCTGGGCCAGGGGTCATATTGGAAGGGGAACATGTCCTGAGGTGACAGTGTTGGGAGTGCATGGGAAGTGACAGAGAAGGAAGTGAAAAACCTATGAAGTCAGAAGCCAAACCTGAAGAATAGTTTTCTAGTCATGAGTGGAGTAAATTTTCAGTTTCACATCAGTGATTTGTTCTTCATAGATGTCTCCTCAAGACAGACCTTCTTCCCTGACAGGAATATAATGCAGCCTGTACAGTTACGACACATTGTGCACTATCTTTTCTACTTTGATGGGAACTGTGAAAAAGAGAATACTGGAATTATCACAATTCCTATATACATAGAGGGTACACTGGAAGCTGTGGTAAAAATACTGAGTGTGGACTGGGTATTTACCCTAAAGATACAAATGTAGTGATCCAAAGGGGCACATACACCCGAATGTTTAGAGCAGCAATGTCCACAATAGCCAAACTATGGAAAGAACCTAGATGTCCATCCACAGATGAATGGATAAAGAAGATGTGGTTCATATATACAATGGAATACTATGCAGCCATCAAAAGAAATGAAATCTTGCCATTTGCGATGAAGTGGACGGAAATAGGGGGTATTATGCTAAGAGAAATAAGTCAATCAGAGAAAGACAATTATCATATGATCTTCCAGATATGAGGAAGCTGAGAGGCAGAGTGGGGGGCCATGGGGGGTAGGGGAGGGAAAATGAAACAAGATGGGATTGGGAGGGAGACAAACCATAAGAGACTCTTCATCTCAGGAAACAAACTGAGGGTTGCTGGGGGGTGGGAAGGGTAGGGAGAAGGTGGCTGGGTGATGGACATTGGGGAGGGTGTGTGCTATGGTGAGCGCTGTGAAGTGTGTAAGCCTGACGATTCACAGACCTGTACCCCTGGGGCAAATAACACATTATATGTCAATTTAAAAATAAATTAAAATTAAAAAAAATACTGAGAGTGTCTGCATATGAAGCCACAGTTGTATTCATCTAACCCCGAAGTCAAAAAAAAAAAAAAAAAAAAAACCAAATTTCAATCAACTGTGCTAAAAGGGCAGACTGTGATACCTTTCTGTTCTCTCTGTAGAAAACATGACAAAATAGTTTTAATGTGAACAGGCAATCAAAAACTATGCAGTCAAAAATATAGGAAGAGAACATAGTGATATGTCAGGCGGTCAACTGATAAAAATATTATGTTATTTTTCTGGATTTTGTGACATAGCATCGGTCAAATTTTTTCATTATTTTGGGGAGTCTCTTTTCTCTTTCTAAATTCTTCAGTTTCTGCTTATGTCCCTAAACTGTAGACTCTTCATGCTTCACTGAACCCCATTTGCTCTGCTCCTGAATCCATACCTCATCAATAGATATAAATGGTTCTGCCACTTTTGTCTCCATTCCAAGTGGCATCGTAAGTCTTGCCTCCTATGTTTGGGGAGCAATTGCTCTAAGAATAGGGAAGAGTTATTACATACATTTCTTTTTCTTCAACAGAGTTAAACAAGGGCTCACTCTCTGGATTTCCAGATGCACTTAAAATGAAATAATAATGTTGGGCCAGTCTTGCCCTGCTTTAAATTAATCACTCCAGGAAGAGACATTAAAGCTTTCAGACCACCAGTGTGCATAAATGCTTTAGTGCCCAGACCATACACCCTCTCTTGGTTATTCAGGACACAAGGAAAGGTAAGCTCAGTAAATGAGGCTGTTTTATGATCCATTTAAATAATCTGAAAAGGAAATTAATACTTTTATTACTTTTTATAAGTGAAAAACTTCCTTAAAAATCTGTAAGAGTTCTTTATGTTACAGTGGTTAGGACTGCCCAAACCAGAACATGGATCCAGAGAAATAATGGAAGCTTAGGGAAAGCATGCATGGCCACACAATCATAATGGAATAAACAAGAGAGGCTGGAAAGTTATTTGGGGCTAAAAAAAAAAAAAAAAAAAAAAAAAAAGAAAAAGAAAAAGAAAAGAAAAGAAATCATGTCTAACAGAGCCAAGAAAATTCACTTGATTAGAAACCAGATTATAACTAAAATATATATATTTCTTAGTCTTTCTGAATAATAATGTATTTTTTCTAGCACTATTGCATTTTGGAAGGGGAGTCCAAAGAAAATGTTCTTGGCCCACATTGGTACCTTTAATACTTCTTAGTGAGAAATATCCTATTAGTCACTTTGCAAACACTCATTTCAAACTTTAAGTGCTCACAACAATCCAGTAGAAAAAGTAAAAATGTCCTAATTGGATAGAAAAGAAAACTAAGGTTACTTTTCTGATGTCACCTTTTACCTGTTTCTGCCTAAATCAGTTCCAGCCATGCTGGCTTTTTCTCTGTTTTGAAAAACACCTCAAACAGTCCAGTCTCCAACTCTTTGAATCAAGTGTCCCCTCTGCCTGGGACACTCTCAGCTAGATTCCACATGGCTCCCTCCTTTACTGTACTTAAATATCTGTTCCAATGTCGCCTTCTCTGAGAGCCCCTACTCCATTATTCGTTGTCTCCTCACCCTGTTTTATTTTTCTTCTGAGCATGTCACAGATTTTCCCACTAAACTGTCCTCAAGAGCTTATAAACATTTGGAGATGGAACCTAATTATTACATAGCTGAAGAGGAACACAGAAATTACCTTTGCTGTACAACCGTCACAAAAATGCAGGGGGTGGGAGGTTGGGGGAGCCAGGTGGTGGGCATTGGAGAGGGCACGGATTGCATGGAGCACTGGGTGTGGTGCAAAAACAATGAATACTGTTATGCTGAAAAAAAAATAAAATTTAAAAAATAAAAAATAAAAAAAATAAAATGCTGGCTTCCAATCTGACACCTTGCGCTATCTTACCTGACAGATTTTCAAACAAAGCTCACAACTCAATTTTAACTGGTTGTCCCTTGTCAAATTCTTCTGTTAGCTGGACATTATCTCAATAAGTTATTTCCTTTTACAGCAGCATTTAGACCTGTCAGATTTTCAGTGGGTACCAGTTGACATACTCAAGCCAAGAAAACTCTAGGAATATTAAGTAAGGGACCATTTACATGGCATATTAGTTTCCTAGCACTGCTGTACAACAGAATAAGTGGCTTAAACAGAAGAAATTAATTGCTTCCCGGTTTGGGAGGCCAAAAGTCTAAGATCAAGATGTCAGCAGGGTTGTTCCTTTTGAGGCCTATGAAGGAGAATCTGTTCCTGCCTTCTCTCCTAGCTTCTGATGGTTTCTGGCAATCTTTGACAAGCCTTGATGCCTCACCCCTGATCTCCACCTTCACTTTAAATGGTATTCTCCTTGTGCATATGTCTCTATGTCCAAGTTCCTCCTTTTTTTTTTCTAAAAACACAATTATATTGGATTAGAGCCCACCCTAAGAACTTTTATGGTAACTTGATCATCTATGAAGATCATGTTTTCAAATAAGGCTATTTGGTTAAAGGCACTGAAAATTAGGACTGCATTGTCTTTTAGGAGGATGTGATTCAACCCGTAACACATAGTACAGATGAGGTGTAGAAGAATTGCAACATGCAATGTCGTAAGGACAGAACTCTTTCTACCTCTAGGCCTCAAAATGTAAAGGAAGGACCCAGATACTTGAACAGGAAGGAGAAAGTTGTGTATGGAAGCTGTCTCAAGAAGAGCACTGACCTTTGATTTAGCAACAGAGCCAGGACCAAAGACCCAGAAGAGAGAGACCCTCTTTTCAGTCTCCTACCAGGGTTTCTGTTGGTCCAGCCCAGCCAGGAGTCAGAAAGCTAGGAATCCTTTTGCAATCATCAACACAAATCAATGTTTTAAAAACACTTCTAACTTTTAGTATGATCTTATTGTTTTTCATTTTTGTCTTTTGCAATTTTAAGAGAAGTTTACTTGGATGATGACTTTACATTAGCTTGGAAGATTCCTTTCCTAGTTTTCCTTTATTAGTGGAGAGAAAATGCAGGGCTAAGAATAATAACTGAGTGGATGAAGACATTTCTTCCCTCACTTGCACGGGCTGCCTCAGAGTCTTGCCCAGAATCTTGGCTCCACCATTTACGAAATGGCTGGACGTGGCATGCCTGCCGAGCATGTCTGCTGTTGTGTAAAATGAGGGGGCTGGAGGCAGAGTCCGGGAAGTTAATGATGTTGTATGTGATGTGACTTCTCCCATAACTTCTCAGATATTCAGTAAAAGCACTAGAATATGACATATTTGGGGAAGCAGGTTTTGCATTCGGATGACACAGGATGACTACGAAGCAAGGCAGAGAAAACCAAGAAGAAGGAAGCCATTAGGAACTCACAGAAACTGCGGAGATGCTTCTGAACCCACCTACGCATCAGATGGAAATCTTAAACCAAGTTGACCTAAGTCTGCAAGGCACAGTAGGACCTCCGCTGACAGATCCTTGACAAAATTCTCCAAGGATTTTTATGCTTTAAAACTTTTCATTCCTTTTTTTTTAATAATCCCTCTCATTAAGAACTTCAAGTCTAAATTTAAATTCTTATTTCTGTAATTTCATCTGAGCCTAGGGGTTGTAGGAATAGTCATAATAGCTTGTCAGGTATGAACAATGGAGTCAGACTGTCTGGGTTTGAGTCCCAACTACACTACTTATAAGCTCAGTTGAATTACTCACACCCTTGAAACTACAGTCTTTTCATCCATCGAATGGGATTGATGTCTACATCCACCATAAGGCACTTGTGACTATCAAATACATTAATGTGTACAAAAAACGGAGCACCTAGTACAAAGCAAGTCCTTGATAATATTTGTTATTAATATCATTACCATATGTTGGCTGTTGTGCTGTTTAAATAAATCATCATATTTCATGCTCACCATAACCCTCAGAATTAGCTATTTTAATCTTCAGTTTACCTATAAGGAAATTAAAAGTCAGATAACTTAAATAATAAAAAATAGCTATTTTTATCCATGTCCTTCTGTATTTACTGTGAGGTCAATGCGATCATGGAGAAATAAATGTTTGAATGAATAAATTTCCTCCTCTGAACTTTCATGGATCCAGAGAAGGGAAAGAAATAATTTGTCTCTTAATTCTGCCATTTTTTTACTGCCTACTAACACTTTCAAACTAAAGATTTGAGTGCCAATTTCATTAATGCTCTATTTTCTTTTTCTTCCAGAGAAGCAATAAAAATATTTATAGGAAAGAGATGTAAACCATATTGCTTCCCAAACTCCAGCACCTTGACTTTTTCCTTTCTTGATTCTTAACAAGGCGCCTTTAGAACATAATCTACACCAACTGAAACTAGCTATCAAAATAAATAAAAAATACAATTTTGCAATTTCCGAACCAAACATTCTATAAAAACTCTAATAAATAACATCCGCTTTTCCTTCTCTTGCTAATATAAAATTATTCTCCCAAAAAGTAATCTAATCTTCTTGGTACAATTTTTCCTACAGTGCTGTGTCCTCTTTTGCAGACATCATAGGCAAGCGAAGAGCTTTAACTTCTTTATGTGAAAGTGACCGACCAGCCATATCCCTCATGGTCAGCCTCTGTTCCTCCCTGCGACACTCAACACTGTGGTGCCTCGCTCCTCCTCAGCTGTCCCCGCCGCCTTCAGTCTGCCGCCCGCGTGCTCTCTGCTTCCTGCCCGTCTTTCGGACGTCTCCTCCTCGTCCACTTGCCTCATCATGCGTGTTCCCTGACTTTTGCACCTTTATTCCCACACTCAACAAATGGGCACAGAGGGGAGGATACAGAGATGAGTGGCACCATCCTTGTCCCGGGGTGACTTTCAGGCTCACAGACTGAGACAGATGTGACATTAGCTAAGTGGACTCTGTTCCCAGTGCCTCTGAGTTCCCCGAAGTACAGAATTATTTGTCTTTCTCTCACTCCTGAAGTCTTCGGGGGCGGGGAAAAAGCTCTTGTGTGTCTGTGGTTATAACATCTCATAGCATCTCTGCTATAACATCTCTGGCCCCTGTCAGGTTGCTTTCACAGAATCAGAGAGTTTCAGAGCCAACGTTTGTTTCACAGATAAGCCATCTAAACCTAGAGAGAGGAAGTCACTTGCCCTTGGCCACTAGGTTTGTAAGTGGCAAAGTGGGACCAAAACCAGACCTCAGGGCTCCCACTGCTTCTGCTGTCAAGCCTTGTGGCAGCCCTTTCTGGGCTGAATTTTCCATGTTAATCCATAAGTAACTTCATACTCAGTGACATAAGAGTTTGGGATTTCCCTCCTGTTCCACAGAGCAGACAGCATGGCCTGCAGATTTGAACAGGAACAAAAATTCACACCTCTCTTGATAGAGCAAACAAATGCTTCAGGTTCCATGTCAGTTTGTGGAAGATCTGCTCTGAAAGCCAGTGACCTCTGGCCTCCAGGCTGGAGAAGTCATTCCAAGTCCATTAAAATTCATGCTTGGAGCCTGATGGATCATAAGGGAGCTGTTGTAACAGAAATCATTCCTAAGGTCACACGGTGCGTTAACCCCCTTGCTCCTCATCACAGTGACGACGGCTCAGATCAACAAACGTGGATTTAATGAATCCTCAGATAGAAAAGTCTATCTGGAAAAAGGGTGAATGGTGTCCCCCAGGGTTGTCTGATGCAGGACACAGTATGGAAGAGCAAACATTGACAGAAACCTGATAGTATTTACTTTGCTAGTGGTAAAGATGACATGTAGATATTCTGTGACCAAGTAAGGAAATGGGAGAGATTTTAAAAAAACAAAACAAAACAAAACAAAAAAAAAAAACAAGGGAGGGGAAGGAAGTCGGGGAGGGGAGGAGATGGGAGAGGAAGGAAGGAAGGGCAGGGGAGGGCAAGAGAGGGAAGGGGAGCAGAGGGAAGGGAAGGGAAGGGGAAGGAAAGGTACTGGAGGGGAGGGAGGAAAGGAGGGATAGAGAGAGAGAAAGAAAACAGGAAGGAAGGAGGGGAGGGAGGAAGGAAGGAGGGAGGAAGGAAAAAACGGCAAGAAGGAAAACTGTGTCTCCAAACTGACCCCTGTCAGGTAAAAGAGACTAGAGCCATAAATTCCTTCCAGCGTTTCTAATGGGATTTTAATACAGCATTTGGCCATCATCTTTCTTTCATTCCTTTAATGACATACATGCCTGAAGTGTAGCCACGGAGCCTCTGAACTCTGTATATTTCTGTAATACACAAAGAAAACAGCCGTCACATCCATTTTAAGGAACTTTTAAATACATTACAGTGAGGTCCGTAGGCCCCGGATCCGCAGGGAACGGCACAAAGCCTGTCTGTACATCATCTGTGATGGGCCTGAATCCCAGCCAAGGCAGGGCTTTTTTTTTTTTTTTTTTTAAATAATAAAATAAAATACTGTGTTTTTTTAAAAGGAACATTATATTTTTAAACTGGAAATCATTGTATTTTGTATCTTATGTGGCATCTGAAAGTGATTTAGTTGAACAATGTGGTTTCTGATTGGTATTTGAATTGGTTCCAGAACATTTTTCATAATAACCATCTTAAAGATCCCAATTATCTGATCCTCTTCCCCCTCTCACATGGTTTTGTAGGAGGTTTCCAGAGAAAGAGAGAAACCTGAAGGGGCAGGCAAGCCAGCTCACGTCCAGCTAAGCCGTATTTGCCGGCTGGGCTCAAAGGAAAGGGCTTGCTAGTTACTCTGAGCTGTCCAGGACACATTTATGACTTCATAAAGGAGGACTTGGCCTTAGCAGAATAATTACTTACTCAAACAAGCCCATAAAACCAAAGGGTCACCCCAACTAAAAGGCAAGCAGGGAACTTTTTCCTTTTAGTGTTAACATGGAAATCTAGTAAACTGTATTTAGATTTCTATAAAATCAGCTCTAGATGCAAAAATGAATGCTTGATTTACCAGGTGGGTGCGGAATCAATTCCCCAGGGTTACAGAGCAGCTCAGGGAAAGCAGTCCTGTTAAATATGAAAGAGTTCTCTTTCACAAATGGACCTAGCCTCGTCTGCAACGTGCAGAAATTGTGTGGAAGGTGAGAGAGCAGGTCTGGGGGTCAGCGGGGTCCGATGCGGTCTCCAGCACTATCGCACGGTGGTCCATATTCTTTGGGTTTCATGTGTAAAATAGCACTCATGTAATACCTATTTGACAGGGTCGTTGGACGAGATGAATAGAATAATACCTGTGATCAGCTCGAGTGATACCTTGTACATAGCGGCACACACAGTAACAGTAGTTCTTACTGCTGGAAGTAAGAAGCTGAGATCTACAGATCTACAGAAAGCGTTCCCGGAGTGATTAGTAGTGTCTGCAAAGCACCTTGGGAGAAGGGAACATGGCAAAAACAAACCGACAGAGGATCTCTTCGGCCAAAGTGGAGAGGTACCTGGGCAGCACTGGGGGCCGACGCGGTGAGAAATGTAACATGCTAGTTACCGTAGGCCAGTCCACAGCAACACGGACCCAACCACATCACGCTTGAGATGATAAAGGTTTCCATCTCTCGTATAACATCCCAAGACAATTCCGGGCTACAGGCAGTGAGGGGGAAATCCCAGAGAATCCACTCAGAGATTCATACTAGATCCTCTCCATTATCTTCGACGTGTGACTTTCAAAATCAACCTAAGTGGCACCGCCCCCATCAGCTGAGAGGGTCGTGAACATGCCTCTCGGAGATTCTTATGGCCCCGGACCTGAAAGTAGCACAGTACCACCTTTGCTCACATTCCATTAGCTCAACCCAGTGACGTGGTCACCCCTGGGGGGAAGGGAATCTGGGATCTGCAAACCGTCTATGTCAAGGAGGAACAGGAAGGGGTATTATTAACAGCTCGTCTGCCATAGGAAGTAGAGCCAGATGATACGGAATTTTAGTTTTATCTCAGGACCAGCGAAAATCTATTGAGGAGATTTAAGCAAAAAGGAGTGAGAGGATCTGATACGCATTTTGAAAAGATCACTCTGGCAACAAACTGGAGAACAGAGGAGAAGGGTACCAGAGCGGTGGTAGGGAGATCATGTATTTGAGGACCTTTTAGCACTCTAGGCTGGCTGTCATGGGAGCTTGGAATAGGATGGTTGGTGAGGCTAGAAACAGGGAGCAGCAGATGGATACATCAGTACCAGGAGACAAAACAGTGGCTAGAGAACAACGAGCAAATATCTAATAAGCCCATTTTCTTTGTTAAAATGTTTTCTACTTCCTGTTACCCCTCAGCTCTCCTTTTGTACCACTAGGCTCCTCGATCAGCATCGGCAACAATGAAGATGTAAGAATCATCATAAGAGGGGTGCCTGCATGGCTCAGTCGGTTGAGCGGCTGCCTTCGGCTCAGGTCATGATCCCAGGGTCCTGGGATCGAGCGCCGCATTGGGCTCCCTGCTCAGTGGAGAGTCTGCTCCTCCCTCTGCCTCTGCTGGCTGCCTCTCTGCCAACTTGTGCTCTCTGTCTACATCTCTGTCAAATAAATAAATAAATAAATAAATAAATAAGAATCATCATATCCTTGAATTCGGGAAAAGTTATCAAAGGGTCTTTAAGGAAGCTCTGGACAGAGTCCCTAGGGTGTCAATGGGTTCAGCATAGCCTGGCCCTTTTTTTTTTTTAATACCAGGCATGTAAAATGAAGTTTGAAAAAAATTTTTTAAAGATTTTATTTATTTATTTGAGAGAGAGAGAGAGAGAGAGCAAGCACAAGTGGGGGGACAGAAGGGAGAGGGAGAAGCAGACGCCCCACTGAGTAGGGAGCCTGTCTGGGGCTCTATCCCAGGACCCTGGGATCATGACCTGAACCAAAGGCAGATGCTTAACCGATGGAGCCACCCAGGTGCCCCTAAAAATATTTTTAAAAACAGAACACTAGAATGAGCACAAGACAGGAATCAGAAAACACAGGGCTCTTGGGCCGCTGTTTGTTTTCTGATACATAAAATGAGGATAATGATACCTATACATCCTACCTCTTACGCTCTGGGTGCTGTGAGAACGAAATGCCATGGAAATCACTTACACGGAGGTGCACGGCAGTTCATATGAACAGGCTCTGTGGTGTTTGAAGTTCTGTAATTGCTTATTCAGACCATTTAAGTATTTGCACATAAAATAAAGAATTCCATGTTCAAAAGCCTGTTCATTCTTTCCTTGTTTTACTGCTACCTAGTATCACCATGAGTTAGTTACTTGCTAGTACAGACGGCTAAGCAAACAGTGGGCACATAAGCACGTCACTCAGTGTGTGCTGTTTAACTGAAGAGTTGAGAGTTCATGGTGGAGTTTACTGGTGTGGGAGAGGGAGCTGTTCAACCTCAGCTTCCTCACAGCCACTAACTTCGGTTTCTCCCCTAGTCATCTCATGGAAAACAGTAGTAGGAAGGGGGGCGGCTCGGTGGGCCCGACTCCTGATTCCAGCTCAGCTTGCGATCTTAGGGCGGAGCGATGGAGCCCTGCATTGGGCTCCTCGTTGGGTGTGGAGGCTGCTTAAAAGTGTCTCTCTCCCTCTTCCACCCACCCCCTCTGTCTCTAAAAAAGGGGGGAAGAATCATAGGAGGTAACTCTTACTAAATACCAAGCACTATTCTAAGTAACGTGTGCAAATGCTCCCACCGCGCACACATGTATATCAGTGTGACTGTGCCACTCACCACAACCCTACCCAGAGGGTACACTTACCATGACGTCCAGTGTACGGGTGAGGAAACTGAGGCCCTGACTGGCTAAGAAACTTGCCCAGAGTTGCAAAGCTAGTGAAGAACTGAGTCCGAATTCAAACTTTGGCACCCAAACTCCAGGGTACGTGCTCCTTAGTCCCCCAGAGCCGCATCTGTCTAATGTTCTAAATGCTGAATAAAGTACTATATTCTGCCCCTATTAAGATTATCCTCCTTCTCGGGGCACCCCGGTGGCTCAGTCAGTTAAATGTCTGCCTTTGGCTCAGGTCATGATCCCAGGGTTCTGGGATAGAGCCCCAGACAGGCTCCATGCTCAGTGGGAAGTCTGCTTCTCCTTCTCCCTCTGCCCCTCCCCCCCAACTCCCACTCCCTGCTCACGCTCTCTCTTATAAATAAATAAATCTTTTTAAAAATATTATCCTCATTCCACTTACTGCATTGTTTTCTCTAGAAGAATTTTCACGGACAGTCATCTGACTAAATTACTCCAAGAATTACCACTTGGCCCCATAGCTATTTAAGTGAGGCTAGTAAGATAATCCCAGATGGGTGGGGGAACGGAAAATTCCACAAGGAACTGCAGCCAGATAAGTCTTGCCTGGCAAAGAGCAGGTTGCTTTCACAAAGTCGCTATGTCTGCATGACAAATCCCAGGACCCGCCAATGTGCAGGGACAAGGAAGTAAGGATTTGGACCTTCCTTTTCTGGTGTCCACCATCTTGTTGGATGGTTAAAGAGAAGGCATTACTTGAACTGAATCTTGGAAGTTGAATAGGTGCTCATTGACTTGACAAAGGGGAAGTGATATCAACTCGAGCAAAGAAAGACACAGCAGAGAAGGGAGAGGGCAAGGGCTAGCAAGACGGGAGAGAGGAGCGGCCAAGTACGAGAAAAGGCTGCCAGGAACCAGGTCATGTGGGGCTTCGTGGAATGTAGTAACCTTATTCTGTGTGGCTCCAGGGAGCCACTGAAGGGTTTTGAGCAGATCGGTGATAAGTTTCAAATATCAGAGAAAGTATTAGGGTTAAGGGAAAGATTACGGTTTCAGGACTTTCTGAGTTTGAGAAAATCAAACTGAGGGAAATCCGGTGGAAGTGTTCTGTGGACAAAAGGACATGAAGTCGACAAGTGAGCTCTGGGCAAGAAACAGATCTGGGAGTCAACCCCAGTTAACTGGCAATTGAAGCCATGACTGTAAAATGAGATTTTTCCAGGCAAAAATATACAAAAAGACAGAGGACAGAGATTGGGACCCTGAGGTCCATGTTTGAGGCTGGTGGATAGATGAAGCATGAGCTTGGGAGAGGCAACAAGTTCGGGGAATTACATGAGGGCATACGCCAAGGGAGGAGGGAGTATTATTGAAAAGGGTGTGGGCAAAAATGTCAGATGTCTCAGAGCGGTCAAATGAGGTAAGGACCGAAAAACCCTCCCTGTTCCAGGGCAGTGACAGGCCAGCTCCTAACAGCAGGGGTGAAAAGTGACCTCGGGGGTTCGGAAATGAAATGAGAAAACAGGTGGAGAGGTTTCTGAGGAAGGGGAGGCCAAGGCAGCAACCTGGCAGCCATTCCAGGTTCTGCTTTCCAGGGGTCCAGTTTCCTCAAGAAGCTGGCAAGAGGCACACGGCACCACAGCCCTTGTCTCTCTGACGGCCTCTTAGAACAGAGCAAGGTTGCAGACACCTCCCCAGCTGGGAGTTTCACGTGGGATTCCAACAATCCATTTTTAAGGTGATTTTCTAAATCCCTAAACCTCAGGCCCTCCTTTGAGACTCTGTTACCTAATATCTACTGAGCTCACGTGATGGCCTCGGAACCCAGGGTCTTCGGTGTGTCTGGGGCCCGCTGACTGAACTGAGTCTTCCTGTCATTATAATCCCAGGTAATTTCACAGGCTGCAAGGAATTCTCACTGATTAGTTTTACTTTCCTCTAGGGTTTATTAGTAAGTTTAGTTCATAATCATGCAACCTCAGGGGTATGACTTAAGACAAAAATATTCAAAGGAGCCCAGCTCTGTAGAGACGGCCCAGCTCGCCTTTCCCCGCGTTTAAAATTTCATGGTCTGTTTTCTCCACCCCACCCCTCCCTTGTGTCATCTTGGACATGTCCGTTAACTTTGCAGGATCTCCCTGGCCTCATCTGTCTAAAAGTGGACTGGACAAGATGCTGAAGAAAACCGTATTACTCTACACCAGGGGTCAGCAAGCTTTTGCTATAAAAAGCCAGATAATAAACACATTTGACCTTGAAGGCCATGTGGGCTCTGTTGCAACCACTCAGCTCTGCTGTCATAACACTGAAGCAGCCACGGAGAATGACAAACAAATGAACGTGGCTGTGTTCTGATAAAACTTCATTTACAAAAACAAACAATGGGCCAGATTTGGTCTTTGGGCTGCAGCTTGCCAACTCCTGTTCGAAGCTTTAAAATTAGGTCCTTCAATGTGCTAAGCTGAGCTCTTGGACTCACCTGTTAAAATATTCTCATCCCAGAAAAGGCAAATTACTCAGCTACTGACAGCTACTATGTGGTGGGAATCACAAAATTCAACTCACGCATGGCAAATGAGAAAAAGCAGAGAAATAGAAGGTTTAGTATTTCATTGGTAAACGATCCGGTCTTCCTCAAAAGGGAGGTGAGAAAAATATACTAACAATCCAGCCAAACCGAAAATTCAGTTTGATCCAATAATTTAAACAGTCTATTTGAGAAGAACTTAACATTTTTTTGTTAAAAATTCCCCATCTCTGTGAAAGCCTTTCCTCCACCTGCATGAAGACAGCAAGGAGTGAGGAGGTCAAAGCGGAGGAAGGTGACTTGTGGGTCCCCAAAGGCCACAGGGAAGAGTAGGGTCTTCAGGAACAATGCCCCTTCCTTCCTGCTTTGGGAGACCATCTTTATCTACGAGGTGTTCATGCCCTGCTGGCATTCAGTGGCTACGATCTGTGGTCAGTGTAACTTGCCTTCTAGCTGGTCTTGGCAGGGCTCCATCGTGACCCTCGGCTGATTCTGCCTCACCTCTATTCCCGTTGGTGTTAGAGACCCCTCTGAGGTCTGCCATGGTTATCACTCATTAGGCCCCGGTTTGACAACAAACCAGAGTTTGCAGCTCTCACCATGGAGCCATTGCAACCCCTCCCCCAATACGGTGACATCCCCTCTGCCAAGTTCCATAGCCACAGTCTCGGCTCTTTCTCAAGGCTGTCTGTGCAGCCATGCCTCAGAAAAGGTCTACCTTGGACCCTTTCTCTGCCTGAGTTGATGGGAATGTGACCCAGTTTGGTTTAAGGCAGCCACTAAGTTGGCCTCTGCCCCAGTACCAACCTGCTTTGAGTTCTCTTCAACTTACCTAAGGGTAGAGGAAGCAAGACGTAACAGACCACTTCACTACCTCACTCTCTACTACTCCACTCTACTCCTCACAATCTCTGCGCATCCACTTTACCCACCCCCCTCTCCCGGCTGCCATGGGGCTGACTCTACCTCAGGGCAGAAGATTGTCTGATCACTGCTGGAGGAGACGTCTCAGAGCACAAGCTCTTCAGGCTGTTCATAGGCTAAAGGCGGCAATGAAAGGAGCATTTAGGGAACACGTTCCTATTAATGTCTGTCTGGCTCTCCAGACCATTGTTCAAAATCTAGTTTGTCTCTTAGAAAATGTTTCCTATCTTTCTTCCTTGAATTCCTTACACAACAAATCATAATCTTTCCCCAGGTTAATGGATGGATGAATGTATTTGGAGCACTCAGATGAAGGTCTTATGTTCTAAGAGGTCAAATAAACAAATGCATATTTCCAAGGTAGAATGTCATTGCAATCATTGTCTTAATTTATTCAATAGTGTTTTGTTTTTTCATAAAGACAGCCAAATAAGGGCGAGTTCCTGAGAGAAATAATCCCAGGGTAGGTTGGTATGAATGTAGAAGAACACGGAGAGGCAGTGAAGAGTATGTCAAGACTGGCATGCTGGGTGTTCAGGGTTCAGCACGTGGCCATGATGCAGAGGGAAGAGGAAGAAGGTTGTAGAAATGTGTTTCATCCATGTGTCCAGGATTAACGTGACCCAATATGACAATGGGAGAAAAAGACCTGAAGCATAAATCAGTCTGCAGTCCAATAAGAAGGTTTGGAGAGAAGACTGAAGTAACAAACCCGAGCAATGATCTTGCATTATCTGAGCATTAGAACTTCAAGAGTTAGTTCTGTTGCCAAAATGGTGCCAGGGATATAGAACCCTGTTAAGAAACAGAGCAAATTTATTTAGTTGATTGTCTCTGTGTGGTTCCCCTGACTATGGGACCAGACTCCAGTTTCAGGAGGCTCTACTGGTGAAGGGCCCAACAGGATGCCCCAGGGGGAGCTAAAGAGACCAGCTCAAGAGAAACATCCATAAAAATATTTAGTAACTGAATAGAAAGTTTGTATTTTATTAAAAAATGGATAATTGCTTATGGTCAGAAACTTATACCTACAATTTAAATGCCATCTTGCTACCTACAAAGCCATGAAAAACCTATCGGTAATTTACTTTTGACTTTGAAGTGTATTATATAATTTTAGAATTATATTTTTTTCATGATTATGTCACCCCATGGCAGCATTTCTTGAGCGTGCACTGACTAGTAAAGAGATGGAAGAGGAAGTCAGTAAAACAAGCCAACCTAGCCTTAAAAACGTTCTTCTGAGACTGGAACGTGTGCTTCATTTACTGACTACATGTAGGATTCACAAAACAATCCCAGGCACTTGTGTATATAGAATAAAGACCGTGCTGCTTCCTCTCCTCAAGGAGATTAAGGTCTAATGGGAGAGAAATAAAATACATAAAATCAACATAAATACATACAGATGTGCACAGCAATTACAAGAGTGCGGTGGTCATACGGAATCAAGAATTAGGCTCATTAGTCAGGGAATGATTAGGTAAACCTCAAAATACGTATATGAAGAAAATAGGGATGCAGGATTCAAGGTTGGTATCTGTGTAGTTTCCCCTAAGATTTAGTTTCATGGTATTCCTCGAGTTTATACCTGTAGCTTGCAATCCCCAGCGTCTGGGAAACTTGATTTCCAAGACTTATTTCCTACCTGATACCCCCAATCACTGCAGGGATAAGGGTCTGTTACCAACCCTCACAGATGGCGATTTCTCTGTTAAAAACACCAAAATCAAATGTGAGTGCTTGCTAGGGTGTGACAGCAGATGTATGTATGAGGGCATGTAACAACTCAGTCTTGCCAGGTCCCCATTGTTGTGATGTGCGTGGTGTAGGACATTCTCACCGTGGGTTATCTGCAGCCACGGTGCCCCCAAATCCTTCACCAACACAACGCACATCCCAAGGAGTACCTGTCTGTGCACTGCAAGAGCTGCAGAGAATAACATCCTCTCGCCCGTTCTGAAGCCGGACAGAAGCAGGTTGCAACGATCGGATCTCTAGGATCATGCTAGAGATCGTCCATCCTCTCCTCTTCCAGGCCAGAGGAATCAGGAAGAGGATCTATTGTCTGTTTGTGAGGAAGGCCGAAGACCTAATGTCTAAGAAAAGAAGGACTGAAAGGCAGGAGTGAGTGAGAAAGTATATTCTTTGTCCAAAGGGGGATCCAAAAAAGACATCCCACCAGAGAAGAAAAGAACCAGAAATTTAAAAAAAAAAAAAAAAATCAATAAAGCAGAGTCTAGAAGAAGCTTAGAAGGGCTCTGGAATCCTACAAGCTATTGCAGTCATTTGCCAAAAACCCACCCAGCAGTTCTCTGGGAAAAAGAAAAAAAAGCCCATAGGGACTAAAAACATTGACTAATAATTCTTGAATCCATCTCCACAATATTATTCATCTCTGCCAAGGTCAAGTTTGGTCACTGCATGGCTGGAGGTCTGGGCATGCTGTTCCCAGTTTTATTTTTACAGTAGTTATGGAGCCTTTATATTTTCTAGGGCCCTCCTGTCACTTATTACCCACCAGTCCAGACCACCCACCCACACTCCCACACACAATATGTCCAGACACACCCACAAATACCCAGATTCTTTAAACCTTATGGTGATTCAGGCTACAGGAATAGTGTTTGCTCCAAACGACTCTGTTCTACATTCTTGGAGTTTCCCAGAATAAATCTGTTTCCCTCTCTGGGGCGCAGTCTGTGGATCTCTCCACTCCACAAACATTTACGGAGCACCTACTGTGTGTAGGGCGTGGATGGATGTGGGAGCTGAAGGAGGCTCCCCGGGAGGCTGGGAAGTGGCCATGAGCCCATCCTGCGGAGCAGGTGGCCTGCTTCCTGTCACCGAGTGGGGGCTGGAGGAGGGGAGGCTCTGTCTGAATGCAGACCATTTCTCCCACCCATACTTCCTCTTCCCTCCTTCCTTTTCCTTCCCCTTTAATTCATTTCTTCATCTTTTGTGTCTCTCCCATTGCATCCTCTCCTTCCTTCCCCATTCTCCTTTTTCCGAAAAAAATGGGAGGTTTCTAAAAACACCTCGGAGGTTCTGTCAGACTGGGGAGCTATCACTGTGCTTTTCCTGCCTCCTTAGTGAACAACTCATGGGCCCTGTGGCCGTACAAACACTAAAAACATGGAAGTGGGGGCAAACAATTGTCCTATCTCAGAAAAGCTGACTTGGAAGAAACCACTTTCCTCCACATCCTAACACTGGGTGCCCACATATCAGGAAGGCCAGAAGGGCCTCCAGCCACCCCGCACTCAGGGCTGGCTGCCGTGTGGCCCCATAGCCTCCCCAAGTTCCCCCCCCCCCCCCCCGGCCCCGAACCCTTAGGATAATTTATGAGGTGTCAGGATATTCTGGCCACAAGGTCAGAAGAGAATGGTTTTTACACTTCAGCTGCCATGAAAGAGAAACAATTTAATTCTGTTTTACTCTGGCACTGTCTGTTTTCACAATGAACAGGGGATTTGGGTCTCCTCAAGATTATTTGTCTAAGCAGAGACCAAGCCTCTGCTGAGTCTTGAGAGGTCTGATTTGACTCTGGCTTCCTTCTCCTTCCTCCCGAGCTACGGAAGGAGGCCCTTGCCTTTCCCATTGCACCAAAATGAGACTGAAATCCATTTTACCGAGGCAGTTGTGCGCCAGTGAACACACCCAACGCTGCAGTCGTTCCATCCTCCTCTCGGTTTTAACGGGCGAGTGGTTTGAGCACAGAAAGGTATGAGAGAGCCCGATCCTAAATTCAGCAGGCCCCAGGGTCTCCGCCAAGTCGTGGTCTTGAGTCTGAAGCAGTGTTTCCCTTGGCCGGGAAGCACAGCCTCCTGGCTCCCCCCAAAGCTATGGAACCAAAGACATTCCGCTGAGTAGCCCGAGGGTCTGCCTGCCAGCAAAACCCAACGTCTCCTCCGAGAGATCGCAGAGTGGGAGCGCGTCCTCCCTCACTGACAGAGCAGCCAAGAAAACAAACACAAGGCAATCCGGCTTCTCAAGACCCCACCAGCCCCCGTCTCTGAGCCAGACTGGAACGGTCAGCGGAGAACCAGAACGGGGCAGACGAATCCCGTTACGGTCATTGCCCAGGATGCTGACACGGTGGAGACAGGTGCCTGGGCTCCAGGGCCGAGAAGCAGCAGGCCTTTCTGGACCAGTCCGCGCGGTCTGCCGTGTGGAACTCATCTCCCAGGGTTTGGCCACATGGCCGGCTCCAGAAAGACAGGAACAGTACCAAGAGAAAATGGAATAGATTTCATCAATGTTTAAGTGTAACTAAAAGGAACGAAAGAAATCTCTGCACGCTGAGAGGTAATAGTCTTTCAGAAGCAGTAAGTGAGAAAGGCAAAGACATAATACAGTGAGCTTAGTCAGCTACCGAGTGCATAAAAAGAGACCGTTATAAATTCATATATACTTCTGGGAAAACAGAAGAGGCTTGTTTTAGAGTTTGTCCCCAGAAAAGAGAAGAAGAAGCTTCATGGTCAGAATTCAGATGCAGATTTTCTTCTTTCTACATATTCTTGTGTGTTTACAACAACTTTTTAACCCAGAACTCATATTACCTTTATAGAACAAATTTTTCATTAAAAAAATAATAAAGGAAAACCCCAGAGAATGGCAAAGAGAAAGGAGATGGAAGAAGAAAAGCAAACAATTGAACTTTAAATTGCCACCTTACGTTGGGCTGGCCGATTCCCCAAAAAACCACTCCCCTAAATTAGAGCACCAAATTCTTAGTGGGAAGAGTAAAGGAGCTATTTGGTAAATGACCTCTTCACGTTCCCTGAATAGTAGTACTTAAATGCGTATGGCAGAGTTCTCTACTTTCATGTGGGCGAGATTAATCCCCCAAAAAGGGCTTCAGTAATGCATAGAGCCTCCTTCAATTTTGCATACAGTGAGCCTCCATCTCAAGCAGAGTGCTGAGTCAGACTGATTTGCTCTCCCCTCTCCCCTTGTCACAGCTTCCAAAGTCCCTTCTCTATAATGCTTGTCACAGTAGTAATTATCCTTTGCGTTTCCAGAATGTCATTGATCCAAGGCAGGTGTGTGCCTGTAAAAGAACGATGGATCCTGGGTCAAACACCCGTGTGTTACTGTACCAGCTGTCTCTCTGGGCTGCAGTTTTCTTCTCTGTGCAGAGAAGGATTTGAATGAGAGGCAGTGCTATGAAATGCCTTAAATGCTACAGGTCTCTGAGTCTTTGAAAATACAGTTACCAGGGTGCGGGCAGATGGAGGCCGGGATATATTACAGGCCTGTCACAGGTGTCCATGGTGCCATCTGACCATCTGAGGAACGCATATATGAAAGTACTTTCCGACTTGTTTCTTTGTTAATTGGAGATCATTGAATTGCCGTCCCAAAAATGCTGTCCACAACCAGACCACGAAAACAAGGTTCTGGAAGTACATGCTGCCCTGCCATATGACAGACAGAAGAGACAACTGTGTTGTGAAGTGAACCTCAAAAGTACCCTGGTATCGCCCCCAGGACCTGGGATGGCTGGCCCACTGCTGACCACATCAATCATCTGATAAGCAGAGCTTCTCCTTAAAGGCTACATCCCTGGGTAGACAAGACATGCCCACAGATGAAGGCCCCTCTTCCCATTCTCCATTCCACTGCATGTGGTTTGGGGTATCAGAAAGTACTTTCTCCATGTCAGGACAAGGTACTCTGGTAGTACCTAGTACTAGCAGCCTAGTACGACCGTCATGGTTCCCATGAACCAGAGAGGCCTGGAAGAAGGCGAGACAGAAAGAATAAAAGAATTGCCAGCATGGCCGCCCCATCCATCCACTCTACCCTAACCTCAGATGGGAAACTGAAAGAACTCAGTTAGTTATCAGCCAACCTGAAATGTGTCTGGTTCGTTCTCTGTAAATTCCTCCTCCTCTAACATGTTCCCATTCAGAATATAACTGCTCCTCATTCCTTTCCCCCAGACATTCCAATTCTTCAGTGCCACATGTGATGTTTTCTCCTCAGCCCTATAAAACAGTCTCGATGGCTCCTTTTGTTAGTGGCACTTTTGAGTTTATATCCTCGCTGCGACTTGAGTACACTGACACGGTGTGAAGAACAGATTCTGAAGGGATGACAGGGGAGAAGGCTTAAGAACATGAACTCTGGACCTAGAAGCCCTCGCTTAAATTCTAGTTCTGGCCTGGACAGATGGCAGCAGCCAGATGCACCATCAATGGCTTTGGACCTGCTGCTCATGGAGGACTAGGCCCTGCTATCTCGCAAGAGAGCTGCCGGTCCTTTAGAGAATTGTAAATTCCATCTGAAAATGTTTGAACTAGACTGGTGAGTGCCATAGCTGGTAGCAATGGAATGAAATCATAGATGCCAATGGAGGAAAAGGGAAAACTTATGGCGGCTAGCTGTGAGAGATTTGGCTGTGGTTCTGACATTGACCTAAGCTCATTAGCCATTGGACAAGTTAAAGGAAGAAGAGGCCACGACTACCAAAATCACAGACACTGTTGAGGAGCTGTGCCTTGCTCCCAAGGGAACTGTCCTGCTCCAAGCTAACTGAAGACATAATCACGGTGTCCCTGGCCAACTGGAAACTGGAAAAGGATGTAGAGAAATGAGAGAGCGAAGAAAGAAGCCCATGGACCAACTTCCATTGGATCTAGTCATGTGGGTTCCCACCCTCAGCGTAGCTGCTTTATATGCCAAAAAGCCCATTACACTGGAATTCAGGAGCCATGGGATACATACAACTTTCTGCCGCTTACAAATTTTTGCTCTAATACAGGTGACAGTTAAATGACTTTTAACATAGGCACAGTGTTATGAACAGTGCCTGACACGCACAGCACTGTATTAGTAGTAGTAATCGTAGTAAAGTAGTAGTCGTAGCTATTGGGGATATTAGATATCCTTGAGGACCTTGACACACCGTGCCAGGTTTACCAAAAAAAAGTAAAGGTGCTATTTCTGAATCTCTCAGGCCCTTTCAGAACCCCTACTTCAGCCATGGGTCACAACCATTGTTAGCTCTGTTTCTTCACGTGCCACGTGTCAAGCGTCCTCCGTCCTTACTGACACGTTTCCTTACTTACACACCTATCCCTCACTTGTCCACGTCCTCTCAAACAATAAAGCTCGTTTGCTCTTCAATTTTGAACCGTTCTCCTCCACTTCCCTGTTCAAAGTTCTAGTATTTAGATTTGAGTACTAACAGAAACCAAAGAGTTTGAGAACATAGTCAGACTCACTGTGATCTTTCATGGGATTCTAGTTTCCTCCCCATCTTCTTTTCTTTAAAGTGAAATATTCCATGTGGGTCTGCTTTCAGTTGAGGGAGGTCGAGGAGGACATTTTTCCCGGGGAAATGAATAAGCTGTTCATTACCTGCCCACCAACCACCTCCTCCTCTTACTTACTAATCAATCTCCAGATATACTTAGGTAGCAAGCAGAGGTTTCACACTTTAGAAGAAGTTTAGCCCCTTCTCCAGCCCTACTCTCCATTATGTTCTCTTTGCCAATAGTCAGAGGTTGGTCTATGACCCAGATCTGGCTCATAAAACATACGAGAGAGTCTGCTGGGGCAGGGTGGGAGAAGCTTCTGGTAACTATTTTCTCTATTTTTTTTTAATTTTACTCATTTATTTTAGAGAGAGAGAGAGCATAAGCTAGGGGAGGAGTAGAGGGAGAGGGACAAGCAGATTCCATGCTGAGCTCAGAGCCTGATGCCAGGCTCCATCCCACAACCCTGAGATCATGACCTGAGCTGAAATCAAGAGTCAGATGCTGGCTGACAGAGCTACCCAGCATCCCACAAGGAAAAAGTTTGTTTTCTCTGTCTCTAAATGTAATGAGGTGAAAATGTGATGCTTCAGCAGGTCTCTCAGCGTAATGAAGCACAAGTGTATCAACCAAAAGCCAACGTGCTGGTAATGGGAAAGTAAGAAAGAGAAGGAGTTGAACCACTTCGACCTCTAGACTGCTTTTAACAAAATGCAAAGCAACTGTAATTTGGTCTTCTGTTACTCAGCAGCCGCTCCAAAGTAATACAAATACGCACTTTACAAGGAACGCTGAGTCCCTTGCAATAGCACATTCATTCATCCTTGAGAATCTTCTGTGAGATCCAATCAATATGTATACATATAAAGACCTTTCTGTATTTCAAATTATTGTCATGCCTCTATGATTTTTCTTTATATACTTCTGTTAAAATGATTTACTTATCACATAATATAATTACCTCACCCCAATCAAGTCCAAATTTTTACAAGAACAAAGTACCATTTTCTTCTCTAAAATAATGCTTTTAAATAATTATAATCTTATTTGATTCATTCTGCCCTCCATACTTATACTTACTATCTCTCCCTACAGAGGCTTTGGTTAAAGCATGGATTTGACATCAGAGACCCAGAGTCACAAGTAGGAGTCATGTGAATGGATGAATTACTTATTTTTTTCTGATACTTAACATCCGTATCTAAAAACAATATCTAGGGCTATCACCAAGGTGAAACTAGATGACATAAGTAAAACACTTCCCTAAATCTTGGCACAAACTGAAAACTCAAAAAATTGTGGAAGAAAAAAAATTTGTGGAGGGAGTGGGGATGGGGAAGAAACAAGTGAAGGAGGAAACATAAAAGAAAAAAGAAGAGGAAAAGGAAGACGTGGAGAGAAGAAAAAGAAAGGTAGAGGAAGGAGGAGAGCAGAAGAAAGGGGAAAAGAGTAATTGGGAAAGAACAAGAAAAGGAAAAGGGAAAGAGAGCTAGAAGACAGAAAGATGGAGAAGAGGGGAATAGGAGGAAAAGACAAGGACGAGAAGCAAGAAGATGAGAGGGAAGGTGATGGTGATGATGTCAGTTTTAACCCAGAGAAGAACTCAGAGAAACAAGTAAAGGTTAAGGTTAAATTTTTGAGCCCAGACAAAGCCCTGATCATCTACACCTTCCTACGATGTGATCCTTTACCCCTTGAGCTTTGGTATTTTGTAGGGCTGACTCTCATGAAGTTTGAATCTAGTTACTCCAAATATCACTACAAAGAAAATTACAAAGGATTGTAAACCTTGGGCAATAGTCCTCATATTTCAAAGAAGTGGTTGATTCGTCAAGATTCCAGTGCAATCAAAGAACTTGGAGAAGTCCCTGGAGTTTGTTTCCATCAAATGTGAGGTATGCCCCAATTAAACAAGCAGAAACTTAAATGAGTGATTCATTGGGTTTCTTCTATAATGACCAGGTGTCCTCCTTCTTCAATGGTGACAGGACAAGAGGAAAGAGAGGTTTTGGGGTTTGTTTTTTTCTGACACAAGAAGGAGATCTTTTTAACAGTGAGGGCTGGTAAAAGCCCTGTTGGTTTCAAGTTATTTCCTACAGAGAGTCTAAAAATACGGGACTGATTTCGTGCAGTCAGGCTGAAGTGCAGCACAAAGGAAGGTAGAGAAAGGACTAGAAAAATCTCTACGAAGACCTTCTAGCCCCATGCTTTCGTTCTGCAGGCAGCACATCTCTGTTTTCCTCAATGGGGACTTTGGGTGGGGTCTTCCTATCACTTGGTTAGGCTCGACCGTACCAGCTCTCTCCTAGTCTTCCCGTCTCCCTCAAAGGCTGAGGTGGGTCCCACATCTACAGCTCTGTCCTTCCTGCTGAGGAGCATGTGCAAGTCCCCGTTTTGTCTGTGCTTCCCTCTCCAAACTGGTTCCGTTTCCAGCTTTCGCAGGCACGCATTCTGAGCCCGAGACTTTCTGGCTTTCCCACAAGATCTCTCTTCTGTTTCAGGCTGTACTATCATTAGCAACCATCTCTCAGACCACCCGTGGCTACCGTTGCCAGCGCTCTTCTCCCGTCTGCAAGGCTGGAGTTTAGTTAGAGCCCCGCTCTCCTTCATCACCCATCATCCTAACCCCCACCCGCCAGCCTAACCCCTTCCCTTCTGCATTTAAGCTTTCGCTGGAGAACCCTGTTACCTTGCATCACAATTCCAGTGGAGGGACTTCACCCAAGAAAGGAAGGAAACCCTCATGTTGGCCTGAATTAATAATGGAGAAAGGGGAGAAGTCTAATCTTTCCAACGCAGAAGATGTGGTGCATTGTTTGTTGTGAGCAGCCCTCGGGGAGGCAGAGATCTCAAGTGCAGCATTTACGTGGCACATTTTTCAATTAGACAATATACTGTATGGCATTTCCCTTCCTCCCCCCAGTCCCTTCTCTTTTATTACCACATGACTTCATCTCCCCGTGTGACTGACAGAGCCCATTGGGCTCAACCCTGATAAAAAACATCTGGGGAAGAAAAATTGCAATTTAGAAAACAATTAAGTACATCAATTTCAATTCATTTAGTTGGCCAGAGAAAGAAAAGCTCTTTCAAAGAGGTAACCCGATCTCTAGAGGTCATGGATTAAAGGGCATGCAGACTCATTTTCTCCGGGTTGCAGTGCGGAGGAGTGCATCTTAGTGCAGAGGTCTAAATGCAGACATAAACTCCTATTTTGCAATTTTTAACAAAGAGTAAACCACAGAGTCTCCCTAATTTTCTCATTCCTTCTCATTTTTTAAGAGATTCTTTCCGTATCCATCCTAAATTCCCAAGAACTTAAGAGTGTCCTTGAAGGATGTATTTTCTCTCTCAAATGCTCACCATGTGTTCATTTGTTATGGGAGCTCTGTGAGTGAACCTCCGTTTGCTGTGAAAGACCCCATCTGAAGGACTGATGGGGGTGTGTCTGGGGGTGTGTGTGTTCCTGATTTTTGCTTCCAATCTTCCTCACTGGCTCTGTGAGCGCCCACAGCTCCATGGCTTTAAAGGGCTCACAGCCTTTATGAATCGTGGTATAACTTTTTCATTCAAAAAACCTTAAATAAAGAATTTTATTATTTTTTTCCAGCTTCATTGAGAAATAATTGACATGCGCCACTGCACAAGTTTAAGGCACACAGCACAGTTTGGTTCACATATATAATGAAATGATCACCACGGTAGGTCCAGCCAGCAACCATCTTCTCATACAGATACAATAAAAAGAAAAGAATGAAGACGAGAAAGAAGGAACAGATTTCTCCTTGGAATGAGAGCTCTTAACGATTTCCCCATACGGCGTGCAGTGTTGGCTGCAGTCATCACGTGCTACCTTAGGTCTCTTGGTCTCATAACTGGAAGTTTGTACCTTTCGACCTCCTTTATTCAATTCCCCCATGTGCCACCCTCTGTCTCTGGTAACCATAAATCTGTCTCTTTTCCTAGGACTTTCCTTTTAGATTCCATATATAAGTGACATCAGACAGCATTTTTCTTGCTCTGACTTATTTCACTTAACACAATGCCCTCAAGGTCCATCCATGTTGTTGCAAATGGTAGGATTTTCTCATTTTTTATGGCTGAATAATAGTCCATTTTATGTATATACATATGTACATATATATAAAATATACATAATATATGATATATAGTTTCTTCATTGTTCATCAATGAACACTTAGGTTATTTTCATATCTTGGCTATTGTGAGTAACACTGCAACGGGCATGGGGTGTTTCAGTCAGGGTTTTGTTTCCATCGGCTCTATTCCCAGACGTGGAATTGCTGAATCATATGGTAGTTTTATTTTTAAATTTTTTAAAAATTTATACTGTTTTCCACAGTGGCTGCACCAGTTTGCGTTCCCACCAGCAGTGCACAAGGGCTCCTTTTTCTCCACATCCTCGCGGGTATCTGTTATCTAGTGTCTCTTTGATGACAATCGTGTAAGGGGCGTGAGGTGGTATCTCACTATGGTTTTACTTAGCATTTCCTAATGACCAGTGATGTTGCCCATCATTTCCTGTACCTGTTGTCCCTTCAGATATCTTCTTCGGAGAAATGTCTACTAATGTCCTTTGCTTATTTTGTAATTGGGTTGCTTTTTGCCATGGGCTGGTACTATACTGGCCTGGGGGAGGGGCAGGGCAGTCAACCTATAACCACTTCTCTTACCTTCTAATGCCGTCTGTCTCGGTCTCTGTGTTGTCTCTGTCTTGGCTCTCTGTGTTCCAGGATGCTCTCAGCACAGGTGTCTTGTCCTTGAAGAGTTTCTAGTTGTTTTTCTTGTGAGGTGTGAAATCAGAAACAATGAATGTCATCCTCTTGGTTATATACCTTCCAAATAAAGGCCAGAAACACATTATTTAGGTCAAATTACTACCACTGCTCTCATCTCTTGAGTTACCTGCTATGGAAGAGTCACAATAATCACACCTTAGTCATAATATCTGAGAGACTTGTGTCAGGAGGTGAAGGAGGGACAGTAAAGTGCCCCCCAAACTGAGAAGGCACTCTGAGACTGGGAAACGAGGGTGACTCCGTACTGAGTCACTCACTGAGTTATATTCCGGGTAACTGACGGGGAGGGCAGCAGGCAGAGAACGACCCACAGCAGCGGCCTCCTTACTCTCCACAGGTCCGGACCTTCGCCCACAGGTTTTATAGAGCAAATGGAGATGCAAAAGGGCACCATAGTGAGATCAAAGGGTTCGCAGGCACCTAACTGACAGCTAACTTCAATTAGGTCTTGGGACACCACCTACACCTCAGGAAGGTGAAAGAGAAGTTACCTCTAACAGATTTGTGGGAGGCCCCCTAGGCGTGACAGGCATTTCTAAGGTATGCATATTCCTCTCCAAGGGGCCCAGAGCATGTAGCTCTGAAAGAGGCCCTTGATCGGCCATGAGAAGGATGGAGTCAGGATTGTCAGCAGCCCTAGACTTGTGACATCAATCCCGTTAAGTAGGTATTATCATTCCTGGATTTTACAGGTGAGAAACTGACTATGTTATTCTAAGGCATGAAAATTTGTTCTCATATAAAAAGAGGAAAGACCTGAAGCCAGGTTTGTGAGCTCCTTGGGTTCATGCTCTACGTACCACATGCAGAACAGCAGCCTAGGAGACGAGCTCTGGCAGAGAGGACCTAGTGATCGCTTGAACTGAAAGTCTCCAGCCACATTTAATGAAGATAACCTATACAGAGTGACTAGTTAGTGCTTGGTCCAAAGTAGTTCCTCAATAAATGATAGCTCTAATTATTGCACAAAATCATGTCTACCTAGTCCTTACTCTTATCCTCAATTTCCCTCAAACTTCCCTCAAATTTGGGATTGTCAAGTTACTGCTGAGTTTTTCTTAGAGTCCCCACTTAAAGGGATCACCTCTGCAGCCTAAAGATCTAAAAGCATGATCCAGAAGCAGGTATCTGATTGAGAGATATGAGCCATCAGGAAATCCCACTCCAGGAAGGAGCCACGAAGTGGAAAAGTCCTCAAGGAGACCTCACTCACGTTTTATTAAAGTCTGCCTTGGGAAGCAGCTTAAAACAGCCACTTTCACAGCATGGGTTTCACTTGGCCCACTGCAGGCAGAGAATGCAATTCCAATACTACCGTGAGGCCATCTGGAGGGCTGAGGTGAGGGTGTACACATTTTGTAATGAGCCAGAGGTGACTAACAGCATCACTCAACAAGTGAACCACATTGGCACTGGGAGGGCTCGAGGCTAGGAAGCATGAGCAAAGAGTGGATTTGATGTCAGTGAATGGATGGTAAAGAAAAGAAAAGGAGGACATGTGGGTTAGAAGGCATCAAGGGCAGAGGGAGCCGACAGAGGGAGCCGGCAGAGAAGCCACTGGGGGGCTGCTCCTTGGTTGAGGCAAGGAGCCCATAAGCTCCTGAAATTCAAGACTCTGGGCTCCTGGTAAAGGATCCAGAGGTGATCTGTGGCTTAGGAGAGTTAAAAGGTTGCTGGGAAGAGTTCATTTGACTTAATTGTAGAGATAAAGGGATGCGGGGGGATATCTAATTCTAGCAGTGGAGGATTTGGGAGCCTGGAAAATCTTCATAGTTGAGAGATGGGGAGATCATTGTGAACTGGAATGTTTAAGGCACACCTGCTCAAGAAAGTCTCTCGGTAGGATCTGGGAAGATGAGAAGAAATCTGGGTAGTCTGCTTAGAGGTGAGCAACTGAACAATGTCAGGAAGGCCAAAGCGGGAAGGTAATAACAAGAAAAAGAGGGAACTGAAAATGTCTGAAGACTGCTGAGGGGGCTTCTGGGTCAGTGGGTTGTGTCTGCCTTTGGCTCAGGTCATGATCCCGGCTTCCTGGAATGGAGCTGCCCATCGGGATCCCTGCTCAGTGGAGAGTCTGCTTCTCCGTCTACCCCTCACCCTGCTTGTGCTGTCTCTCTCTCTCTCCTGCTCTCTCTCTCAAATAAATAAAATCTTAAAATGAAAAAAAATAAAAATAAAAAGATGACTGAGCCCCTCACCATCCTCACTCCACCAAGTCTCCCCGGGCAGACGTGCTTGCAGAGGGCAGGAAAAGTTGTTCATGATATGGTGGTTTGGATTTTTGTTTCTATTGTTTGTCTTAGTTTGGTTTGGTTTTTAACCTCTCCAGGTCAGCTCAGGAAGAAAAGTCAAGTCAGATTCAAAGGTATTGCTGAACTTATCAGAACCACTTTTCTTCTTTGACTTTAAAAACCAGGCAGAAAATGTTACAAAATAAGATTTCTAGTCTTTCTGGCCCCTGCTTATGCCAAGAAGGCCCCATGACTGCTCTCCAAGAGGCGACAGCCCTTCAGATCACCAGGAAACCCTGGAGCTTCCTAATAAAAAGAAAGTGATTTTCCATACAAAGTAAACAGTTCCCTCCTGCACATCTAAAAGGACTTGGCTTCAGATGCAGGTAAAGGTTTGGGGTAGAGTTTTAATTTTCATATTACAGAAGCTCATTCTGAGCTTGGATTTCCACATTATTCTTCAAAGCACAACAGAACCCCCTGTCGGGATATATCCAGCAACTGCATTCTTTGAACAGCCATAAATTAGCTTGCCTTGCCCTTTCCCTCTTGAACTTGAGGCTCCAGCAGAAACCCTTCAGGAAGCAACAAGTGAAGCTTTGGGGATCCGTTCTGTTATCTAGAATGATTGTTCCTATAGATTCTCATCTTCTTTAGTCCCCCCACACACACCCCCGCCAAAAAACCCGGAAGCCTGCTCTTCAGTATCAACATATTGTAACAGATTCTGAACCAAAAGAATCATCTCTCCGGGCTGAATTGCTTTGTGATGGTGCAGCTGAGCAGGAGACTTCTACAATAAAATTCTCCATGTGAATTAGAAGAAAAAAAGAGAGAGAAAACCCTTTTCCCCAACATCATCTTTTTGTTTATGAAACACTTCTGAGCTTATTGGCAGAGAGGCACAATCTAATGCAACATACAGGGTGGTCCATTTAAAACAGTCCCCTGCAACAGAGGATAGCTTTAAGTGTGGCTTGTAAGTGGGTCACCAGATGTATTGTTATGTCAGTCCTTCCTGGCGTTGTAAAAACAGGGAAGGCTTTCAGGGTTCAGGAGTATATGTGGAAATAAAGGGATGCGGACGCTTTAGAACTGTGAGAATAAAGGCATCTGCCAAGACGCCTGATCATCAGGAAATAGAACGCAAGTAAACAAATGGGAAGCGTGTTCAGTCTCAGCGCTAACATCTTTGGGGCCACAGGTGAGGTTTCTGGGTTTCATTTTGTTTTGTTTTGTTTTCCTCACCACCCTGATGGCTGGTTGTATTTGCACTGTATTATTCATTCAATAAATATTTATTAGAGCATCTACCACGTGACAACGCTCGACTAAATGCTGGGAATATGACAATAAAAAGCCAAAGGCAATGCCTTCCAGAACCTACAATTTAGAGGAGAGAGATAAACAGATATATACATGATGTGTTGCTGACATGATGTCAGATACTGGTAACCTTTTGGAGAAAATTTCAGAAAGTGAGAAGGGAAGGGAGAAGGGAGAGGAAATGGAGAAGTGCTTTCTTTAATAGAGTTGCAATAGAGCAGAGACCTGAAGGAAGTGAAAAGTTAAGCCGTGCACATACTAAGCGGAGGAAAGGGCAAATGCAAAGGCCCAGGGGCAAGGGTGTGCTTGGTGATTGCAAGAACAGCAAAGACGGAACAGCAAAGACGGAAGAGCCCACACGGCAGATCTTAGAGAGGTGAGCTTCCTTTGGGACTTCCCAAAGTTAGAGGACAAAAGTGGAATAGCGTAGAGCTTGGGTTGCTGTTATTTAACTGAAAGTACAAGTCAAGATAGAGCGACAACAATCAACCTACTTCCCATGTCCCTGATCAAGTGGTCACACGGGGCAGTGTAAGGTTAATGGGAACACAGAGGGTGAGGGAGGAGAGGGGAGACTTGTGCCTTCTGAAGCGAAGGGGCAACCACTTTTCAACTGAAGACAAGGCAAGTGTCATGGTTCCCTGTCCCAGGAGGCGGCCATTCCAGAGCCGGTGCAATTACTCGACTGGCTTCAGTATGAAACCTGGCGCTAGCGATGAGGCAGTCACAGTTAAACTGAAACCAACTATTTGTATCCCAGAAGCTTGCTATTGAGGATGGAAAGGGGAAAGGGCATTTTATTCAGTGTTTCCTCTTCTCTCTCTCTCCCTCCACCTGCTCTAACCTGACTCATTGTCTTTCCAGAGCTGGGGAGTTCTCAGCTTCCTTGTCAGAGGCAGTGCTGAAGAGTGCTGGAGGGCGTGGGAGGGCAGAGAGGTGGGTCTCGGCCCCTTGGTGGGGCCCCCTAGACCAAGGCTACTACAGATGCCATCAAGGACTGGCAGGGACCCACTGCCTCAGCCCAAACTTTACGCCTCAAATGAGAAGATCCCCTTTCCTTGCTGCTGGTCTTTGACTTCTGCCTTCAGGACATTTTCTGGTATTGTCTGCAGGTCGTTCATAGAGCCTATAAGACATAAAGTCCCAGTGTGGGATTTATGAGCTGATTCTAACTTCCAAAATTTGATCTGCCTCTTTACTCCCAGTTTTGCCCTGATGCCCTCCCTGGAGACAGAGAAACAAAGGAATGTCCTCTTTTAAATTATTCATTTATTCAACAGACATTTGTTGAACACCTACTACGTGCCATTGCGCCAGGTGCTGGGAACGAAACTGTGAACAGCACAGACCAGACCTACAGATGGTGTGGGAGAAGGTACGGAAGAGATGGACGTTTCTTCCCCTCCCAAGTCCCCCTTTACCCCCTGCGATTTATGAGGACCCCATCCAGGGCATCTCATCACAGCCCTCATTTCACAAATCACCCCCAGTGGAACCCTAAAGAATCCAGATTTACTAGCCAGCAAAAATTGTTCTAGATCTTCAGATGTAAATTAGATATCCACACCCACTATTCTCCTTCTTGTGTGTTTGCTTCATGGCATTTATCACAATAAAGATTATGGTTTATTTGAATCCATGCTCATTTCACATCTGCCATGGACCAAATTGAAAGTTATTTAAATCTACTTTGCTCCCCATGGTATCCCCAGGCCCTAGCACAATGTTTGGCATGCATTAGGTGCCAAATAATACTGACAAATAAACTGACTCATCAGCTTAATGAATGAGTGAGCAGTTGGACAAATAAATCAATGCCTTCTTATTCACTGGAAGAATGAGGAGTTAAAAATAAAGATTAGAACATATCTCATATATATTTCTCTAGAAGTAGGGATCATGGTCATCATATTTCCAGAGTTAAAGCAATGCATCAGGGGCCCCTGGGTGGCTCAGTCAGTTAGGCGTCTGCCTTCTGCTCAGAGCATGATCTCAGGGTTCTGAGATGGAGCCCCACGTCAGGCTCTCTGCTCAGGGGGGAGTCTGCTTCTCCCTCTCCCTCTCCCTCTCCCTCTCCCTCTCCCTCTCCCTCTGCCACTGGCCCTGGCTTAGCCCCTGCTTATGTGCTCTCTCTCTCTCTCTCTCGAATAAGTAAATAAAAATTGTAAGAAAAAAAATCCATCATAATTTCCCTCAGCAATGAAAATATAAATGTGCCAATTTGTCAACAAAATTGCCTGGCCTCATCCTTCTTCCTATCATCATGGGTTAAACCTGATTTGAGTATCACACACCAGACCCCAGACCAGGGCCTCTGTAAAGAGCACTCATCCGTCCTTAGCCAAGACTCTAATGTCCACTCCAGGCAATCTGGGCTCTTGGCTCCTTGAACGGCTTCTTCAGCAGCCAGGCTTGGAAGCCCCAGAATCTACCCACATTCCAGGGAGGGTTAAGGTTTCTCATCAATCTCTGTCTAGACCCTGTCCTCAGATTAGCCGCCACTGAAATGCAATCCCTGTAATGAGAAATGAATGGCATGGCCCATGTGAAGCGTAGCTGAAGAACTATCGCTTCCCTGAGACCCGTTGTCCCCAACTTCTCACCTTTCCCAGGCACAGCATGTTCACTGAGAGAAGCCATTACTGTGTTCTCACTGCCAGGCAGAAGGTGTGCAAATGAGTCCTTCCTTCACCACTTGCCATCTCTGTCCACACTTGGTGTCCACAGAGGACACAAAGGACAGTCTCCTGGAGTAGAGAAAGGGAATGCACTTGGATTCCAGAGAACAAAGTCAGACTCTTTTTCCCCAAGTGAAAATAAAAGAACAGGGTCTAGAAAGGATCAATTCTGTAACAATTTATTATTTTATACTTTGTGCTCATTTAGTTCTAGAATATCTTACTGTGGGGTTTGAAGGTAGAGGAGAAAAGGGTTATACGGTGCAGAATATGGGAATACAGAAGGATCCAGAGATCACACAGGCCTCGGGGCTGGTAAGGGCAGAGGTAACTTCTTTTAGATCATGTTTGGTACAGTTGTTCTACAGCACTGTATGGTGCCGAAGAGCTTGGAGACACAACTCCAGCTGCGTGAACTCAGTTAAGTTACTGGTATCCTTTATGCCTCAGTTTACAGTTATGTAAAGTGGGAATAAAGGTCGTACTCAGCTTCTAGGAACATGGCGAGTCTAAGTGAACTAACATATCTGAAGTATTTACAGAGATGCTTAGGAAAGAGCAATAAGTCCTTGCTATTATTATCTATCCTCAAAAGTACGACTCAGATGTTGGGTTGGAACCTTTCCAAAGTTGGTTTCACCTCTAAGATTCAAGCTTACGAGTTCCTTCTCCAAACACACATGTATTTAAAAAATAAAGGAATCTGTTGAGATGAAACTTAAGCTTGGAAAAGAAAGTCAAATAGAGATAGTCTTACCACCATAATAATTTTTACTATAACACTTCTCTTGAATTGATTTGTAAAAATCTTTGTGTGTGTGGGCATATATAAAGAAAAAAGGCTCACAACCTACATCACATTTTAAACTCTAAAACTAAGAAAAGACAAACTTTTCTGCAGAGTTTACTGAAACACGACGTACAACCAAAAACCAACCTGAAGGCAAGTTACTTGTGTGGTTAACTTAATTACAATATGTGTTTTCTATATATAAATAAACAAAAAAATAAAAGAATTATATTGACAAAATTTCTTTTTTTAAAAGATTTTACTGGGGTGCCTGGGTGGCTCAGTGGGTTAACCTTTGGCTCAGGTCATGATCTCAGGGTCCTGGGATCGAGCTCCACATTGGGCTCCCTGCTCAGCGGGGATCCTGCTTCTCCCTCTCTCTCTACCTGCCTCTCTGACTATTTGTGATCTCTCTCTGTGTGTCAAATAAATAAATAAAATCTTTTTTTTAAAAAAAAGATTTAAATTTGTTTATTAAAGAGAGAGAGATAGAGAGGGTACCTGGGTGGTTCAGTCATTAAGCATCTGCCTTCGGCTCAGGTTGTGATCCCAGAGTCCTGCATTGGGCTCCCTGCTCCATGGGGAATCTGCTTCTCCCTCTCCCACTGCTTGTGTTCCCTCTCTTGCTGTCTCTCTCTGTCAAATAAATAAAATTAAATCTTTAAAAAAATAAAATAAAATAAAAATAGAGAGAGAGAGAGAGCGTGTGATTTGGGGGCAGAGGCAGAGGGAGAAGCAGAATCCCTGCTGAGCAAGGAGCCTAACATGGGGCTCGATCCCGGGACCCTGAGATCATGACCTGAGCTGAAGGCAGATGCTTAACTGACTGAGCCACCCAGGCGCCCCTACATTGAAAATTTCTGAAATGTCCTGAAATTATTAAATGGATTGTAAATACTTCAATGCAATAAAAGCTTGCTAAATGCCTCCTTACGGCAGATTTGGAGGAAGGACCTAATAACGTACTGTAATAACAAAGAAGTGAAGATAAATCTCCTGAAAACAAGGAGGGGGAGCCAAAGGCAAAGGACAAGTCCAGGATTTGCTGAGCAGAGGGTCAGCAGTCCTTTCTGGACAATCATTTGACATAGTGACTGGTTGCCTGTGGCCTCTCATAGAAGGCCTGGGGCCTGGCCACCCTGGGTTATCCTTTTCACTGTAGATCTGCTCCAAACCAGGAGTCACAGACAGTGGGATCATCTTGGGAGTGGGCTCTGTGGCCAGGCTCTTCAGAGTGACCCTTTCTCTTAAGAATAGTGTGAAGACTCTTCTGACATTATATGGGAGTGGGACAAGGATTTTCTGGAGGGTGGAAAGAGAAAGCCAATACACAGGTGGGGAAACTACTACATCAAGTTTAGGAAGCTCTATTTGCTAACGCACAAGTGTCGCTCCTACAGAAGTTAACATCTGAGTCTATCTGCGTTTGGGAATGGAATGGCGTCAGTGTGTAACTAGTGTAAACATAGTATTTTCGTGTTCCTAGACAACATGATCATCCCTGCAGATTGTCTCAAGAGCACGGACTTAGCTATCAAGCAGGCCTGGGCTCCTGATTATGTTCGGTCCTCTAACCAGCCACTCATCTTGGAGAATTCTTTAAAACTCTTTAAAGCTCAGTTTCTATACTTATGAAACATGGAATTTACATAAAAATATGTAAAACATCTATCTCACAGGCCTGTTGAAAAAATTAAACAAAATCAGAGATGTAAAGAACTCAGTGAGCATTTGCTAAGAGCTTACTACTACTCTTACCCCAAGCCTGAAAGGAAATTCCAGAAGCCAAAGTGAGGAGGAGACAGAAAGAACTACTCGTGTAACTTTTGGGCCATGGAAAGGGCCAAAGGACTAATAGTCCAGAGACAGACTAACAAGAAATGGTGGTTTGACCCAGAGCAACACCCAGAAGGACCCAGAAGGGCCAAATGCACAGGACTCCCAAGGCCACTGGCTATTTCACTGCCTGGCTCTCGGAATTTAAATTTCAGTTTTAACAGTAAGCATTGTCAGGGAACATCTGGCAGACACAGAGGGCCTGTCTGCCACATTCCTTTTTCCTTCTTGACAAATATTCCTGGAGGGGGTGAGAACCAGACATTCTTCCTTGACATCCTTTTGTTCTTCTTACAATAACCCATCTCCTTTCTGTACACATATTCAATCCAGCGGTGCGGGAAAATCACAGCCTACTTACTCTTGCTAAGGTCCCAAGCGCAGGTGGTGGCTGCATTTCCAAGACACTCTTTTAGAGAGTTCCTATCAAGAGACTGCCTAATTGCATTTTAGTGCATGACATAATCATGTTGCACGATTTAAAATTTTCTGATTACTTCCTGATCCCAGTCACTGAAGACACTCAGACACTGAAGACAGTTCTGGAGTATCTTCCCAGCTCGCTTCCTTTAGCCATGGCAACTAGAGCCCACAGCTGGGGGTGGAGAGGGTGGGATACACACAGCCCTGCAGCTTAGCTAAGTGAACAAGAAATGAGGCTCTTTGGGGAGGGAGGGGAGTTAGGGAGAGGGTGGTGGGGTTATGGACATTGGGGAGGGTATGTGCTCTATTGAGTGCTGTGAATCGTAAGCCTGACGATTCACAGACCTGTACCCTGGGGCTAATAATATATTATATGTTTATAAAAAATAAAAAATTATTTTTTTAAAGATTTTATTTATTTATTTGACAGAGAGATCACAAGCAGGCAGAGAGGCAGGCAGAGAGAGAGGAGGAAGCAGGCTCCCTACTGAGCAGAGAGCCCGATGCGGGGCTCGATCCCAGGACTCTGAGATCATGACCTGAGCCGAAGGCAGCGGCTTAACCCACTGAGCCACCCAGGCGCCCCAAAAATTAAAAAATTATTAAAAAAAAAAAAAGAAAGAAAGAAATGACGCTCTGACCTAGGCCAGACCGGCTGGTAACCCTTGCCCGTGAAAGGAGAATGGAGAGCAAGGTCAAGGCTACTGAGAGTCGTCACTTCCTCCGTCACTCTCTGTGGCTGAATCCAGAGCAGGCAAACAGGGAAGCCCCGATAGACTGTATTTTCTGCTTTCTGTTACAGAGACAAGGGCACAGAGAACGCCACCCACAAGAAAAGAGAAAAATGAAGCATATTCTCAGAGAGAAACCAAGGCTTCAGATGGGGAGGGTCTATTTCATGGGTTTCCAGGGGCTCCCTGTTCTCTGGTCCCATTCTGAGGCGCAGCCTCACCCTTGACGCTCACAAGGCATCCTTGCCTCCGTGTACTAAATGTTCCCCTTTTGCCCAGCTGGACCAGTGATCCAGTCTATTTCCCTATGGGCTGTTTCCGTTAGTGCTCTGGCCCTGCACTTTGTCCACAAGAAGGCAACTTTCCCATTTAGGGCCCACATAGGACTAGACTACTTTACCTGAGTGTATATTTTCAATTAGCAATAATCGCACCTCGGATAAACCTCATTGGCTACAATGCCACTGCGCAAAGCTACCTGAGTTTGTATTTTCAGTTTTCATGTGTCTAACACAGGTCCTGTCGCGGGAAGGGGTAATGCTTCTTACTGTGTTCCTCGATTTCCGTAGAGAGGCACAGGTTTTTCATTTTACTTCCAGGAGAGATCGGTAGGGGAGGAAGGAAGGAGCACTTGAGACCTTTTCCCTCTTACTCCTTCTCACAGAAAGGGTAGCGACTTCCCTTGTTGAGTTTGGTGGAAGTGACTGGATTCACAGAGCAAGCATCATCTTCCCTCTTGCTCTTGGTTCACTGTGGAAAGAAAGCCTGACAAGCCTTTCTTGTCAGTCTTCCATCCTCCCTGGGTCAGGAGAGGTTGCACATGTCCTTATGTCTCTCTTGGCAAATAGGAGCCCTTCAGACCTGAGTCTCCCCAGGTTGGGATGCAGTGGGGAGCACTGGGCTGGTGGGGGCAGTCAAGTCCCAAGATCTAGATGTGTGGGGTAGGGGGAACCGGAGCACCAGAGGAAGTCTTATTGGTCACGAGCCTTCCTTCACACTTAATTATATTAATATTTCATCCTTGATTCCTGAGTCCATATTTAAATTGGCTAAATTGTTTAGAGGGAAAAAATGATTGGTCCCTCGGAAGTCTTAAAGCCACTTTAAGGCATGTCGAGTTCCATAAGAGAAAGAAATATCTAATTACAGAATAGAGTATACTCATGAAGCCTCAGCTGAGTGATTGTCTATTAAAGGTAGATCATCTTCCAGGGTATCTCAGCTGCTGTCATGTATTCCCTAAACTCTACAAGTTAACTTTTCCACCCAGTGACTGTAGCTGGAAATCTTCAAGTCTTCCTCGATTCCTTTCTTTCTCTCATCAGCCACACCCAGTCAGCGCCAGCTCCTGTTGATTTCGCCTCCTCTGCATGTCCTCTGTTCCTGCGGGCACTGCCTAAGCTCAAGCCCTTTGATCTCTAGTTATAGCTATCACTGTAGCTGTTTGGTTTTCTTCTCTGTGTTCCAATAAAAGTTTATTTACACAAAAGCAACAAGCTGAATTTGGACCACGAGTCATGGTTTACCAACTCCTGATCTATCTGGTCTCCTTGCTCCCATCCACTGCTACTTTTCTCAAGTCAAGGAAAGGTCATGTCACTACTCTGCTCAAAACTCTGCAGTATTTTCCCTTCTGGGTCAGAGTAAAAGCCCCTTCCATAATCATCAAGACCCTACATGATCTGGCCACAGCCGTATCCCTAAATCTCATACTAATTGCATTCTCCTTCATCCACCCTGCCAGAGCTCCTCTGACCTCCTCGCTGGCCTCCAAGTAGGCCAAGCATACTCAAGATTTGGGGTATTTGCACTGGTTTTCCCCTCTTCCCCCTGACATGCACTTGGCCAATGTCCTTACCCTCTTCATTCCTTTGCTCAAATGTCACCTCACCAAGGATCCAATGCAGGCCACTACTTTAAATTACAGCCCTTCCTTCATGACTCTTAATTCCCCTTACTCTTCTCTATTTTTCCCTTTTTTTCTCCAATACTTACCACTTTCTAACATAACAGATAATTTACTGATTTATATTCATTGCACCCCTAGCTCTCGTAGAGTACAGGCCCCACAAGGCCAGGGATGTTTGGATTTGATTCCCTGGTGTATCCTGAGACCCTCGAGACCTGGGTGACACACAGGAGGCTTTCAAAAAATGTTGGGCGAGTGGATTCTGTGTGGTATCCCTCAAATCCCAGAGATTCTGGTTTCTACATCACTTTAATTCTTTGTCCATACTTCTCTTGTGGTCCTTTCCGTCCTGACTCGTTATTCTTTATGTATCTGTCTTTCCCATTATAGAACCATGATCTACTTGGACATTTTCTATATGTTTATTTGCCTGTCATATAGCAAAAGGTCAGACCATGCCAACTTAATGAACCTACAAAGGTACCGTATATGCATAGTTCTCTGTCACCAAATCACTAACTCTGCAAGTCAGTTATTATTTTAAAAGTCTCTCCTCAACCCCACTCTAGATACATCTATACACACACTCTACTAATTGAGATAATTTAAAACTATTTTTCACATATTTGCTTAATTAGCTTGCAGTGACCTCTGCAAAAACACTGGCCTCTGATGATTATAAGAGGTAGTTTTCTGGCATGGACACCAAAGCATCAAAGAGTCAGGGGAGCTAAGGAAAGCACAACACAACTGGTTTTAATTATTCGTGACAGGCGGCCGAATACATCTGACACAGGGCTTCTCCCCAATACATCACTCAGAGCAGGCCAGCTTCAGGAAATGGTAGAGAGTAAAAAAAAAAAAAAAAAAAAAAACAGGATCAGGCCAAAATGTGTCCGTAACACAAAGCAGATCATCTTTCACATGGATGACCTTATTCATTTTGTTTTCTATTTTTATGGCAGTCCCAAACCTATAAAACGGCTGACCCCGAAGACGCGGTGTGCTCCTGGGATGGCGCTTCTGAGGACGGCTCAGGCTCTCAGAAAAGGAGGTGGGTGAAGACTGCACCCGTCCATGAATCACTACACAAACCGAGGGGCCCTCCAAAGTTCATCTAGAGCTGCAGGCATGTTTGCACTGAATTCAGCTGGGAAGTACAGGTGAGCAATTTCGGCTTGTATTCAATATTCACAGAAGGATTAACTTCATCTACAGCCTAGTTTGTCTCTTTGGATTTGTTGCCTAGCAGGAAATGGGAGAGGATTAAGAGTTGCTTTGCTATGACCTACCCACAATTTTAAACATCTCTCTTATGAAATCCACCCTCTCACCTGATGAAACTATGGGGTTTGGGTTGGCCATGCCCTTAGGTTGGCTCCTATTAGAAAAAGGGATTTCCTAATTAGGCAGCCTTTCACCTCAGAACCTAATTTCCTTGCTACAATCTCTTTCCAGATGCTTGATCCCTGAACTCCCTGACTTCTTATTTCTGTGCATTTCCTGGTTCTTGTGAGCTGGAATTGTTTGATCACCGTTTTGACCAGTCTTGCACATCCCAGTGCCCGTGCAACTTCAGAAACCCTTGTTTTTTACCTGCTGCTTTGCTCTGATTCATGTTGAATGCCAGAAACTTGGGCTGTTCCTGAGTCTTTCTACATAACATCACCTTTCAGACTTCCAACAAAAGCTTGAGTTTCTGCTATACTAGGGCCTACGCCTGTAACTGAGACTCCAACCAGGAATGTTCCATTAAAGAGCTCAGACTTAAAGAGGGAAATGTCAAGTAGCCTTGCTTATGATGCCATGACGAGGGCTGTAATAGGTGAAGCACGGGGTATGGAGGTCGCACAGAGTGAGGGCACCTAACCCAGCACCGAGGGGCTGTGGGAAGCTTTTCTAGAGTCAGCAACATCTAAGCAGTCTGAGTCAGACAAAAAAGAGTGAGAGATGTTCTATGCTAGGGAAGTAATATCTGTAATTGCCACGAGCTATACATCATAGCTCCTTTAGGGAACTGACGTAGTTAAGTACAGCTGCAGGGGACGTGGAAAATCTGAAGCTGCAGAGGGAAAGCAGGGCTGGATCACAAAAGGTTTTATGTGTCCTTCCAAGGAGATGGGAATTCACTCCATCAGCGATGGGGAGTCACTGAAAGTTTATACATGACATAGATTATATTGCAGAAAGACTGACATCAGTGTGGAGAACAGATTTCACTATCTAGCTCTTCCCCAGAAAGAGGCCCATACTCTTGCCTTCCCTACCTTATCTTCCTGGGGTTCTGACTAGCCCAGCTCCACACCTCTTTTCCCATCAGTATTCTCAAACAAAGCTAATTATCAGAATCAGTTTGACACCTTATTAAAAAATACAGATTATATTTGAGCCCACGTCACAGAACTAGATTCTCATGGGGACAGGACTTGTCAATCTCTATCTTATAGAAGCTTCCCACACGATTCCGAGGCAGGTGGACTACGGACAGAACTGGGGGACTAACATAGACCGTCACTTGCATCACAACACACAGGCATCGATGAACACACAGCAGTGTCTGGCTTGTTGAATTAGACTGAGGATGCCTGGAGTAGGTCTCACTCAAAATGTCTTCCTTTGGGGTGCCTGGGTGGCTCAGTGGATTAAGCCTCTGCCTTCAGCTCAGGTCCCGATCTCAGGGTCCTGGGATCGAGCCCCATATCGGGCTCTCTGCTCAGCAGGGAGCCTGCTTCTCCCTCTCTGCCTGCCTCTCTGCCTACTTGTGATTTCTCTCTCTGTCAAATAAATAAAATAAAATCTCAAAAAAAAAAGTCTTCCTTTTCCACAATCTACACCTCCGCTCCCACGACTAGGAAAATCAGTCCCTTACTTAAATCCTCCAGAATTTTCTCCTGTTGTTTGTGTAACACATCCAAACCTTAGCATGACCCACGAAACAGCATGATCTGGCTCCAATAACTTTTCCTTTTCAGCCACTCTTCCGTTTACCTTGTACTTACTCTCAGCAGAATAAAGAGGGGATGTTAATGCAATGTGCCCGCCCAACTTCAGCTTTCTCAATTAAGGATGGATACGGAGTTGGGAAATTGTATAAAGCAGTAAATATCTGAAACCGGTCTGAGGAGAATTGTAAAGTGACTTGACTTAGGAACACAAAGGGACTGCTGGTCAACCTCCAAAACTCATCTGAGTTAAAGAACCTATTTTTAGGACAACCATGTTATTTCTTCCAGCTCAAAAACCTGGGAGCAGAGAAAATTGACAATTTGTCAACTAGCATTTGAATATTGGCAAAATAGAAAGTCAAGGGATAAGAGAATTAAGGGTGCTAGTATAAAAGAAAATTTCTAGAATAAGTCTTAAACAATTATTTGGCTGATTTTCTCCAAGGCACAGAGGATTAAATCATGAATGCCCATGTTTGGCCATATTTGTTTGTTTAGCAAAGGCTTGCCATTTGATTTAGTTCCGGTTTGTTCTCTAATGGTTCCAACTATCATTCTGTTATGTTACCCTAGAGCATGGCGAGGAACACAACATGTAGAAGGTGCCAGAGGCAAAGTAAGTGACTTAATTTTCCAGGACATAAATAAAACTACCATGGTAATCCTATAACAAGATAGTAAATGTTTCATAATGATTGTTTTCCTCCTAAGTTAGAGCTCTGACTTACAAGTATAATTTTTTTATGGTTATAGCGTATCCATGCAGTAGACCTTCTTTACTTAAATTGATATTTTGCATCTCAAACAAGACTCAACATATATCAAGATACAAATACATGTCAGTATACAAATATGTATATTTTCAACATGAAGATATTGGAGTGCCTTACATCAGTTATATTTAAACATCCCGCTAATAAAAAGTAAATTACAAGTTGGAATGTCTGGGTGGCTCAGTTGGTTAAGCAAGTGCCTTCAGCTCAGGTCATGATCCTGGAGTCCCAGGATTGAGTCTTACATGGGGCTCCATGCTCAGGGGGAACCTGACTCTCCCTCTGACCCTCCCCCCCACTACCATGCTTTTTCTCTCATTCTCTCTCTTTCAAATAAATAAATGAATCTTTAAAAAAAAGCATTAAATTGCATTTTTTGTTTGAATGATTTTAGATTTTTTTTTTTGAGGTGGGGAGGGACAGAGGGAGAGGGGGAGAGAAGATCCTGCACCTGGCACGGAGCCCCATGCGGGACATACCCTGAGATCATGACCTGAGCCAAAATCAAGAGTTAGATGCTTAAAGAACTGAGCCACTCAGGCACCCCTAGATTATTTTTAACTAAACCAATGCCTTAAATTAATCCAGTTAACTTGGTTTTCATGGTTTATCACTTCCCTTCTCTCTCCAATGCACATTCTTAGCAAAGAAAGAAACAGGACTGGCTACAATGAAGCAAACAGTGTCGGGGCCAACAGCTAACATTAGATTATCGAGGACATTTACGTACACATTCACAGCTGAATTTCAACATGCAACGTTTTCTCCTGAAAGGAGACACTTCCTCATCACTGAAATGGAGACCTCTGGTATCAAATTACATCCATATTACATCATTGGGTGGTAAAACTGAACCAAAATAGAAAGTGAAGCCACATATCCTTTCTCTGAGGAGAGAAAGGCTAAAGAAAAATGAAGCAGTGGATTTGTTTTCATAGACTATTTTGACTGGTGCCGTCTTAATTAGGGTGAGATTTTTTTGTCTAAGAGAAGTAGCAGTCCTAAAGAGGAATGAAATAGACTTTAACTAGCATGAGGGCAGAGAAAGGGGGTCTAGACTTGAACCCACCCATCCCGGGATGCTCCATAATGCAAATCTTCACAGACCAAGACAGTTTAGAATTTAACATTGATCCCTTTTCTGTTTTTGTGTTCACTTGTATAGTTTGGGTGTATACAAGCAGTTCTTAAAACAATTTTCCTGATGTTTCACTCTATATATCGTCCAGAAAATCCATTGGGTGTGTGCATGTCCTTATAAAATTAGTGGAAACTTGTACACACCACATCATTTCCAGACATGCATTGCATCTCTTCTCTCCATCACCCCATGAACTAGGAGGAGAGGACCTCTGCCCCAAAGCACCCTGTGCAGCCCAGCCCTGCATTCCACTGCCAGTCAGGAATGTCCATCATTGTGCAACGCGAACATCCACACCGGGACGCACTGCTCTGGAAAACCGTCCTGCTTCTCCTGGCCCAGCACCACCAGCCCACTCTTCCTAATGAGGCTCCAGAGGATGTCCATGTCCCGAGTCACAATGCCGTCAGAGAGATCGAAGAGACAGCCCTGCCGAGCCACGTTGTCCTTCAGTATGACGACACCATTTTCTTTCAGGCCAGCTCGGCACCGGGAAAGAAATGCAAGAAGGTCTTTATCAGTCAGGTGCCCTACAGGTGAGGCCAAGTAGATGGGGGAACAGGATGAAATGATGGGTGTGAGGGAGGAGAGTAGGAAGATAGGAAAGACCACAAGTCTAAGAATAAGGAGACCATTTGTTCATTCATTCACGAGTTACTTAAGAGCCTGAACTGATCTAGTTGCAGGAGACTTAAGAATTTAGGTAAGAGGACGGGTATCCTCTCTGAGGAGGCTCCGTGTCCCATCTATAAAATAGGAATTCGACTAGCTGGTCTATCTCACAAGCACAAAATAAACTATTGCCTAGCCCCTCAGTCCGTGCCATTGTCCCCAGACAACCCAATTTTGTCATCACTCCTCTGTGTCTCCTAGCCACACACACACTCACTTAGACCAAATTCTAATTCATTGCTACCTCATTTCCTGAGAATTTAAATCTAAGAAAGTCTAGTTTTGCCAATAAATGGGGATAAACTTTTTTGACCTCACTTTTTAAAGTTTTTCAAGAATTTGGTTTTCTTCTTAGAGTTAGGTTGGTATAAAGGCATTCCATCCCTGAAGATGGGAACTTTCAGGCTTGTAGCAGAGCATCTTAGGGGAAAGATTGGGAGGACCAGAGCTCTGGGGGTTTCTAAGATGCCTAAGTCTAGTTAACTGCTCTAAGCATGACTACAACTCTCTCTCCCTTTAGGTCTTTGCTTCCCCTCCACACATCCTCAGATTAGCCCCAGGTGTTGTCTTCTCTATCTGGGAAGGGGAGAGAGGCCGATGTTGGGCCGTGCAGCACTAACCAGAGACCCATTGAATCCAGATGACATCGTATCTGCCCAATGGGGGCGTGAATTCCTGCAGGCTGTGGCAGTGGTAACTTTCTACCTTGTCCCCATTGACCTGCAGATAGTTCTGGGCTTCGAGGAGGAACGATTCCATCATGTCCACCAGCTCCACACTGTTGAAAACCGGCAACAAGACATGCTTGCTGACCCTTCCTCTCCCAGAGCCGCAATCCAAGGCACAGTCTGTCCCAGCTCGCCCGGGGCCCTGCAGAAAGGTACCTTATGGAATACTTCAAATACAAACACTGACCCTGAGTCTAGGACGCTCCAATGACCTCTTTAAACTAACTTTATTTTGGTCAGTTTCACATAATAAAATGCGTTCTTTTAAATACACCACTCAATGAGTTTGAACAAAGTATACGGGCATGTACCCACTACCACAATTGAGTTCTAGAATACCCAGTTACCTTTTTCAAAAAATACCCAACCTTGCTAGCTTTCACTTTCTTTATTTTATCCAAATATAGATCTTCAAAAGAATTTCAAAGCCAGAAAGTAATATCTTAGGTCTAAAAACCTGGTAATTTTCTCAAGGAAATGAACCCCTGAAAGCCCTTTAAAAGTAGAATTGTATTAACTGCAAATATGGGTCAAGCCCACAGCTAAATGGACCTGCAGGGTGGCTTATGGCTATATAAAAAAAAAAAAAAAAAAGGAAGGAAGGAAGGAAGGAAGGGAGGGAGGGAGGAAAGAAGGAAGGAAAAAGAGAGGAGAGGAGAAGTGAGAGAAGAGAAGAAGAGAAGAGAAAGGAAAGGAGAGAAAAGAAAAGTAAAAGGAAGGAAAGGAAAGGAAAGGAAAGGAAAGGAAAGGAAAGGAAAGGAAAGAAAAGAAAAGAAAAGAAAAGAAAAGAAAAGAAAAGGAAAGAAAAGAAAAAAGAAAAGAAAAGAAAAGAAAAGAAAAGAGCAAAGCAGTGAAAAAGCCTTTCAGGCCAGAATTTTACTTCAAACCTAGCCCCAATGGCACACAGCCCTATCACATGGATAGAAGGTGTTTGCAGCAAAGTCTCCTTGTCTCTTTTCATGCTAGAAATAGTTTTCTGCCTTTATAAGAGAAATTACCTGATTTACTGGGCACAAATTCCCTCTAAAATTATTTTTATAAAGTATGTCTGTACACTAAATCAACTGGAGGTGAAGGATAGATAGGCGGTGCAGGGAGAAGCCAGCTAATGGAAACTTTCTCCAACTTGCTTCTACAAAGTAACACATACCTATACATACACATACACAGATATATATGTGTCATATGTATATACATATATATACACATATACATGAGTGTATATTATTCAGTGTCTATGCATTATCTTGTCTAGATTTCTTGTCATAAGGGATGACTGCTAAATATGTTTTGTGTTAAAAATTACAGCAATAAGATACTTATGTTGCCAATCAAAATCTTGAGAAAGACTGCTCTTGTTTTCACAGCAACTAAGGATTTTAAAAAAACATTTGTCTAAGGATCAAGAGGTGATATTTGAGCAGAAGGAAACAGCGGAAATGCTCCTTTCTAGTCTACCCAGGAGGCCTTCTTCACATCAATAAAGTCACAAGGAAGAACAAAAAGTGAAGCAGTTGTGGCTTCTTTTCAAATGGAATCATAATAACCATGATTTATCAAGTGCTCATACACAGAAGCTCTTTGCGTCTGTAATAACTATAATAATCAAAACAATTCCATAAAATCATGATTATTCCCACGTTTGAAGCTGAGGAAACTTAGATTTCTAATACCACACAGTAATGGCTGAATTAGGGCTTGAACACGGAACTGCTTGAATCCAAACCCAGTTCTGCCTTAGCGTTGTCACCTCAAGTACCAACCCCGATTCCCTCAGTAGTATCTGTCTAATGCTGTGTTGAACCAAATCATAAGGCTTCAATGAGACTCAATGAAGGAAAGAGTTCTGTGATTGTCTAGTAATGTCTGCCTTGTGCATGGGAAGGGGAAGTGGAAGTGCATGTTCCATGGGTTTGCCATTCCTACTTACACTATGTCACCTCCCTCATTCGGGTATTATAACGTAAACTAGTTCAGAAAAATAAAAAAGGCCTAAGTTAAAGATTTGTATTGTTAACACCAAAATGAAAACATCTTTTAAGTAAATCTGTTACATAAACAAGATGAGGAAAGTATAGGGAAATTCATTTAAGTTACTGAAAATGATGTTACTAGAAATTTATATGCTCAATTAGAGATTATAACTACAAATTTTTCCTACCGTTACTTGGCTTTAAGTCTCTATGGATCATGTTGCTCAGGTTATCGTAGCAAGTAGTCTTAGGATTAAACCACAGAATGAAAAAGAGGGCTCAGAGACCTGTGCCAGAGGAGTGGAGATGATAAAAGCTTTCCTCCTTTATCTCAATGAACCACATAAACACAAAGCTGCTCTGGCTAATGGGAGGTAGGGCCTCACCCACTCACCCTCCCTATCATTCTCCCAATAAGACCTTGAAGGATCTTAGCAAAACCCTAGAGTTTTTAAAGCATTCATGTCTAATTTCCCTACTTTTTTAGACAAAGAAACCAAGGTTCAGAGAGGTGAAAGGTTTGAGATAGAATTCCCTTGAAAATTCTCACCCTTGGAGTTGTATTTTTCTCCAATTTAGATGTGTGATTTTTATAGTTACTTTTGAAACAATGGTTATTTACAAATACATTAAGGTACCCTTCACCCTAATTGTGTGTACCACAGCTCTTACCACTATTGCCTAGTTCTCGTTATCTACTCTACATGTACTGGCACTGTCTCCCCGATCCTGGCACCAAATTTCACTCTCTCTTTCACATGCAACTCCTCTGGAAGGAGTATTTAAAAACAGATCTCAGGGACATCTCCTGACTCTTGGACACTATGGCTGCCCCCATTGAAAGCTCATGTCTTTCCATGAATATGACTAGACCTACACACAATGTATGATTTCAAAACAAGACGTTTTGTTATTTTCCTTTTTTTAATTGAAAAATGCTTTTATTATATAATGACCTTGAATAAATATTACATCTAATATTATGCTTATTTTTTATTATGTTGAGTAAGCCACTCTATAGTACATCATTAGTTTTTGATGTAGTGTTCAGTGATTCGTTAGTTGTGTATAACACCCAGTGCTCATCACAGCACGTTTTGTTATTTTCATCGTCACTTACGATGCTGTCTTCCTATGTATGGATTCATATAAAATAGCAAAATGCTGTTGCGAATTTCATTTCCGTTTTGATTCTGCCTATATATTTTGCTTCGAAGAACATCATTTTAAGTTCATCCAGTGGAGTTTAAAACTAAAAGGAAAGTGTTAAATGCCACCATATAAAAACCATGAAATAGAACAAGTGAGACCCAGAGTTTTTAGTCATCTAATCTCTGCAAGAGGTCAAAAGATAAAGAACCACCGAATACTGGTTACTTTGTAGAAACTGCTGCTTTCCCACTAGAAGGCTAAAACGGAGGAAAGTTATCGGCCATGCCATTGACATCATCCTGGTATCATGTGTTTGTTTGCTAAAGCAAACATATTTGAAACAAGTTTAAACACCTTTCCCACTGTCCTGGGTCACTAAGTGGTGAAAGGAAGGCAAAACTTTGTATTAAACAGTCTGCCTTTTCCCAGTTGACAGGAGATAAATCATGTCAGGTACTCGTATTCCCTAGCATCTTGTATCTTGACCTGGATACTAATTTAGCAGATTATTAAGGTCAAAGCACCAAAATATCATTTCTTTAAAAAGACTGTGTGCAGTTAGTTAGAGGTCACTGCTTCACAACGAGCCTGGTCCATTGAGAAGGACTCCTTGTATTTGTTTGAAAAGAGCAGGCTGGTTTTTTCCAACATAAATATGCAAGCATAAGGCTGTTTCCTTTCCCAGGTCCATGGGCACGTGTATGGGCTGTCTGACCAGCATCCCTGTGGTCAGCGTGGCATTCCACTCGGAGTGACAGGCAGCTGGATTACAAACTAAGCTTCTCAGACGCACTGGGATCAAAGTCGGCCTCGCCCCAAGGCAAGCAGGAGGGATTGCTTTCGGCCAGGCTGGAGGAGGACTGAGGTCTGTGGCACACACACACACACACACACACACACACACACACACACAGAGAGAGAGAGAGAGAGCAAGGATTTTTCTGCTTCATGAGACAAATGGAAAAATATGTTGTGGCTAAGAGTAAAGAGTTTGGTGTCGGAAGACCTGGTTGGGCTTCAGCCCGGCTCTGTCTCTCACCAGCTCCATCACCTTGACAACTTATTTAACATGTCCAAACCTCAGTTTCCACAACTGGTAAAACAAGGATAATGACAGTACTTACCTTCTAGAATTCTTATGGAACCTAATCAAGACGGTACCTCTAAAGTGCTTAGCTGAGCGACTATCTCAGAAAAGCACGCCAAGAAATCAGTCAGCAACACTGATTAGAAATACTCCGGTTGCCCTGACCTATACAGAGCCACAGCCATCACCTCCAGCCGTACCGTCCCTCTTGGCGGCGCCTGACGCTCACACAGGGGCCCCAGTGGGTGCTCCATCCTGATCCAACTCTCTCTGCTCAGGCACTTGGGGCTCCAAGGAGGATGGGTGTGAGGTGAACCTCACCTCAACACTAGGGATATTCTTAACAGTGTGCTTCTAAGGAGCTTGGCAACCTAACCCAAATACTTATTTATAATGTTTATTTATAATAAATTTATTATAAATTATTATTTATAATGTTTACTTATAATGTTCCTTTTTTTTTATTTAAACTCAATTAATTAACATATAATGTACTATTGGTTTCAGAGGTACAGGCCTGTGATTCATCAGTCTCCTATAACCCAGTGCTTTTATCAGAATAAAATGGGCTCCAAATTTCCAATAGATGACTTCAAAATGAATCAGGATGAAACCCGTTTGCCAGTTAGGACTTTATGGCTTCAGCAGGACCAATAGCAGCTTTATTGTGTCCGCAGCTCCTAAGTTTATTCTAACAACTGGATGAAGTTCCTTAAGCTGTAACAAACATATTTTATGAAAGCCTATTAGTAGTAGTAGTAGAAATAAATTAGATTTATTGGATGATAATTATGCACAACAAAGCAAGCACTTGATACATATTATCTCATTTAATCTTCACATTATCCTATGAGGAAGGTTCTAGGGTTATTCCCTAGTCACAGGTGAAAAAACTGAGACTTAGAGCACTTAAGAAACAATTCCAAGGTTGCTTATACACTAAATAGAAGAACCTCATGACTCTGAAGACCAAGTTTTTGGCCACCACACTACACAGTCTGTCTCTGTGGGGTGGGGGGGTGAGGAAAGAGTTTCACCCAAGACCAGAGCTACAGAGAGACCACATTCTTTCAAGGCAAAGTCTGCACTATGTATTAAATAATATAAAGAGATTCTACTGTTCTTATCATTTTAAAACCAAGCATAAGCATGCATTTCTTTACTATATTTAATTTGTATTACAGGAAATCAATAAATGGCCCCAAGATCCCAAATGGCATTCTCATCAATCATTTTGGTGTCAACTATTTCATCTGTGAGAGTCCAGAAAGAGATGTCTTCTTAATCACCAAATTATAATATTAGCACTGCTGGTTCACCTTCCCCTGAAGCATAAGAGATTAGCTGGTACTAGGATGATGAAATGCCAAGTGGGATGAACCAGTGGTTCGATGCAACCCATCCTTTCTCAACATCTTAAAGCAGACTTTCAGGCTAAACTCTTGGCTGAGCTATATGGCTTCAATATGACTTAAATGACAACACAGAAGCATGTCAGTGCAATGTTTGCAAAGACTTTGCTTCTTATCAAGCAGCAGTTGGATAACTCACCCCAACATATTTCCTAAGAAATTCCCGAGAAGCCTGGATATCTGGCTTGGACAGTTCAATGAAATTTCCCATCATACCCTCTTCTGTAGCAGGTACTTCTTGGTAGAAAAGTTTAGCTCTGGCATAGAACTGCATCTCACCATTGATGATTTGACTTGTTAAAGCATACAATTTCACTGCAAATGAAATATTATTAATATTTATATGACAGAACAAGTTCATTCTTAACATACATTGAACTGTCTCTTAGAAGCCTGTGAATTTGTGCCATGAGGAAAGGCATAGTAAGAAGACCTAGGTTTGAGTTCTGGTTCAGAGACTTACTATGTTACCTTAGGAAAACTTCTTAACCTCTCTGATCTTCAGGTATCTCATGCATAGTGGCATTTTTGTGACTTACTAACTCTATAGTTTAATGGAACTTTAGTTTATTACTGTATTTTCTAGAAGTTTAACAGCATTTACTATAATAGAATGAAGACGGTCACAAGCTTCATAGTGAGTTTTATCTTTGAGCTCCAAATGTTTTATGAGAACTTAATCATTAACCTTTACTTCTAATCACAAGGTACATTCAGGGTAGCTATTTTTTTCACCACTTTTTAAAGCAACTCATACTGAACTGTTTCTTTGTACCAACATTACAGAAGATGTGCTTGAGCTCTTTCTTCTGAAAATAAAATAATAAAAAAGGATAAAAAGATTTGTTGAGCAACTATTCTGTACCAGGTAGTATATTAGGCACATTCGCATATACTGTGCCACTTAATTATTTAAGAAACCATACAAGGTATTATTTTAAGAGATTTATTTTTAGAAAAAATATGTACTCCCATTTCTAAAGAGTAAATATGGATGTATGTGTTTTTTGTAGACAAAAGTGCACCTCTTTAGATATAAAATATTCTCATTAGAGGACATTCAGAAGGAAATGATAGCAGAGGAAAGGAAGGTAATTCTGATTCAAGTCTGTAGGCTGAATACATGCATTTATCTTGCCTTTCCCCATATTCCTCCCAAATTTTTTTAATAAACTCAACACATAACAGCGAAGAAAATGAGAGGAGTGCCACTGATGGATTCATGATTTCAACAAATGTTTGGAAGACAAAAAGCAGATGGAACAAAGCTAAAAAATTTTTCAGTCTTGTATAGATGCAAAAGGAAATAAGAGTTAGTCAAAAATCTCTCTGCAAGCCAACCAGTGAGAGGACAAACACACCCTCCCAAAAGCAACTGGCAGCACAGCTATAACCCTGGGTGAGGGAGTGTCTTCTTTAAAAATTTTTTAAATTCAATTAATTGCCCAAGGAGACCTAAAGCAGTTAGTGTTAGGATCCTGGAATACAACTCATTTTAGCATATATATGAACCCAAGCATCTCATCTGCTCACACAGATCAGAGTCTGGTAAGATCTACCTATACATGTACAGCTCTTTGTCGTCCTTTCTTTTCAGGGGAGACATATTTAACAGAGGAAACCTTCTCCATTACCTAGAATCATTGAACCTGTCCTTATCCCTAACTATGGATAAAAAAGATTTCTAAACATGTGAGGGTAAAACAGCAGTCTGAAAGAAAAAGATAGAGATAAGCCATTAGAAATGACCCATAAGAAAATAGAAATAATTCAGGAAGTAGATGAGAATTTAAACCAAAACTAAACAGAAAAAAATATAACCTTGGTGCGATATGAGAACTGGTGCATCCATAAACCAAAAATAAGATGCCAAGAAAGTGATAATTCAAAGAATAACAAAGAATTCTTAGAAATTAAAGTTTTGATTACCAAAAACTTTGGAATAGAGCATTGAATAAATTTTTCAGAACATAAATAAAAAGACAGACATGAAATACTGAGGTAAATAGATTAGAGCTATAAAGACTTAATTCAGGAGGCCCAAACATCAAGCCAATTAGAATTCTCGATAACAGAGAAATGGAAGGAGGAAAATTATTAACAAAATAATAGAGGAAAATTTCCCAGAGCTGGAAGTGATTGTAGGGTCCAACAAATAGTGAGCAACATGTATTTAATTTACACAAATCCTTAGGAAATTTCAAAACACAAAGAGTAATAATCCTAGAAATAGAAAATCCTAAAGTTGTTTAGAAGGGGAAAGGTGGTTGACCTTCAAGGAGGGTTGCCAGATTTAGCAAATAAAAATATGAGACAAGCAATTAGTTTTGAATTTTATATAAACAATAAGAATTTCTTAGTATGTGTATACTTGAAATATTGTATATTTCACAGGGCATACTTACACAAAAAATTATTCATTGATCATTTAAAATTCAAATATATCTGGAGTTTTATATTTTATCTGGCAACTATATTCAAAGGACTAGAATCAGGCTTATAACATAGGTCTAATCAGAGCACGGGGAATTATATGCAGCTAATGAATCATTGAACACTCATCAAAAACTAATCATGTACTAAACAGTGGTTAGCTGAACATAATAAGAAAGAAAGAAAGAAAGCAGAGAGAGAGAGAGAAAGAAAGAAAGAAAGAAAGAAAGAAAGAAAGAAGAGCCGAGACCAGAAAATAGGGTCACCTGGCTGGCTCAGTCAGTAGAGCACGTGACTCTTGATCTGGGGCTTGTGAACTTGAGCCCCATATTGAGTGTAGAGATTCCTTGAAAATAAAATCTTTAAGAAAAAAATAAATACTAGAAAACAAAGAAGGAATGCCATCAATATTCTGAGAGAAAATTATTTTGAACCTAAAACTTAATACCCAGTCAAACGTGGAAGAATATTTACCTACCACGGATTCATTCTTCAGAGTTTCTTGAAGCTATATTCCAGCCCAATCAAGGTGAAAATCAAGACAAGGTATGTGTCAAAAGACAATGAAATTAACCCAGGAATCCAATGAAAAGAAATCCCAAAATGATAGATACTTATCAGATCTGGAAAGAAATCAGTCTTTATTACAACAGAAAATATAGGCTTCAGAAACATAAGTTCATCCAGAAGTAGAATGAATTGGATTCTGGGCAATAGAGTAAGAAAGAATCAAAGATACATTAGTTATATTCTAAAGAAGACATATTTTTTTATCTCAACCATCACAAATAAAAGACAGGTGAAAACTCCAAACAAAATATATAACAGTACAAAAATGTTATGATATAAAGCAAATCAAAATAAACATAATTTTCAGTAAAAAAAGAGTATATGAGAATCTATTTAATCTTAACTGGAATCATTTTTATTCAAGTAGCACCGAGGTTGTGAAATTGGACTAAGGCACTACTTGGTTCTTGATTGAATAAAAATTACATAGTCCCAAATTTTGATTTTAAAAGTTGAAAATCCAACAAACACCACTTATAATGTTTCATTATAATATATTCCATCTATGGAGTTACACTGGTATTTTCCAACTCAAAGATGTTGGAGCCAATTTTTGGACCTTTGAATGGTCATGAGTATGCTGAAAGGGATAGAAGAATCAGTTCCAATGTACACTTTCTAGAGACTAACAATATTATATGCTATAGTTCCATATATATTAACTGTTACAGATTTTTTTAAATACAAATCTTTTAAAAGAATTAAATATGTAGATGCTTTTTGCCATTTTATACACATATTAACAACTGAGAAAATACGTTAAAAGGAGAGTCCTCAGGTTCAAAACATTGGGAACTACTACCCTACACCGATCTCTCTTCTCTAGCACTTAGTAAAGTGTTGTGTGAACAGCAGGTAGCTCAATAAATTCTACAAGGACAACAAAAATCAAGCTTAGTCATCCCAATACCATGAGTGCTCCAAATTCTCCTGTGTATCTCAGAAAACCTGTCTAGGAAATCACAGCTCATAGACTCTTCCCCAACTTGCATGCTGCCTGGGACCACAAGCAAGCTAGAGCCCAGTACTCTCACTGAGCCAGCCAAAGCAGCAAAGCAGCCATACTCATCACCACCTGCTTAAGTCAACTAGTTGGTGAAGTCTATTAAAACCCTTAATCTGGAAATGGGAATGGTCCATTATGCCAGCAACACTTAGACCACAAGTGAATGCCAAGCCCAGCAGGGGTCAGATTCAATAGGTAGGTTTTTATGGTTATGGGCTTCAGTTCTCATTTTCACCTAATTGACAGGAGCATTTCACTAAAACGATATATGAGGTGTCATGGCCAGCCCCAGGTTCCCCTCTCTTGGTAGTTCCCGCAACAGTGCAAGTTGACTCAGATAAGGTAATCAATCATCAGCTTGTGCCTTTTTAGTAAAGGAATACACTAGCAGCTCATTCTTGTAGGATTGCAATGTCTCTGTGAAATTTGGGGTAGTCTAAGACAGAGTTCTTGATATAGTTCTATTCATTCTTGATATAATATGGTACTTATTTCCTGACCTACACTATGGGCTGAACTCCCAAGACCCTTGCAATGGTTCACCTGTTACAAAAAGGAAAGTAGAATACACATTAATTTGCCCTGAAGAAGAATTCGGATCTTGTGAACTCCCTAAGGAAAATTTTGTTAATAGCTAAGTGCTTATACCTGCTGAGTATCTTCTTGTCTTTTGTTTCCTTCTTCTTCCTTTTTGTTTTTCTAAACGGTTGGTCTAGATTTTTTTAGACTTTGTTCCAGATGTTAAAACTGTTTGTCAACTAAAAATTGATCTGAGAGAATAAGTAGGTTAAGTTGAGAGATTTAGTTTGAAATGATTTGAGATAGGATAATGGATCATGTTAACCTTTTGTTTATAAACGGGGGGAAAAAAAGCCCAATAGGAGATGGTTTCATGAATGGTAAGACCTTCCATAAAAGAGATTTGCAGATGAGAACTTCCCAATTTAGCCATTAAAGAATTAATGGTAAAAATGGAAAGAAGGAAAGAAGGAAGTTAGGCAGGCGGAAAGGAAGGGAGGGAAGGAAGAAGTATCTAGGTATCATGGAATATTATTCAACCACAAAAAAGAAGGAAATCCTGTCATTTATGACAACATAGATGGACCCTGAGGGCATTATGCTAAGTGATAGAAGTTAAACAGGAAAGACAAACAAGGTCTGGTGAGTTGGAATACTAGAATACTTGTGATTATCAAGTCTTGGAATTGCCCTGAGGGGCCCTCTAGGTTTGATTTACTCCTTGGATGCTTTAGGTATCTGGTGGTTTTGATCTCTAAAATAATGTGCTACCTACCCTAAAAGCCTTCAAGTGCTGCTTCTTTTTCAGCTGAGGGCTAGTTCAGCAGTTCCTAATTCTTTCCAGGCTTGAACACAAATGAGGTGACCAAAGGGAGGGCAGGAGGGACAACACACTTTCCCCGCTTCAGCAAGGACCTGCCATCCCACGCCATATTCTCTACCCACTTGGCTGAACATCTTCCCAACTCTCTTTCTTGAGAGTTCTACCTCACCTACTATCAAACTTTAGAAGTCTACAAGTCAGGCTAAGATAGTGGGGGGAGATTCCTCACGGTGAGATGTGCACTGGAACCATCAGACCTGATTCGGCAGTCGCCATGTGTCCTGTGCACCTCGCCAGCAGCCTGTGGGAGTCTCTAGCACTGTTTCCATATTCCGCAAAAACACTCTGGGTGGATCTCTTGCCCACATTGAATTCTTCAGGCTAAGGCTGTCTCTCACTTGTGTTTGCAACCTCAGCACTTACCATTATGTTTAACACATAGCAGGCCTCTTTTGAATCTCCACTGACTAAATGAATATGGCTCACTTTCTGTTCTTTGAATAGCATGCAGGTTCAACAAAGGAGAGAGTGGCTAGAGGGAAAAGCTGACATAAGGGACACAAGTTACACTTTTCGTGTAGTTTCTATCTAACCTCCTAATTAGGCATATCCACATAATGAAACATAGTAACTGCCACTGACCAAACATGGACGTATGCACTACCTATGCTTAGGGTTCACACCTAACAGAACAGGTAAGATAGATGCTGTCACCTACGGAAGAGCACAAGACAGAAAGAGCTAAATTACCCAAGACTGAGTAGCTACTGAGAACATAACCAGAATTTAAACCCAGATCGAGGGGCGCCTGGGGGACTCAGTCGTTGGGCGTCTGCCTTCAGCTCAAGTCATGGTCCCAGGGCCCTGGGATTGAGCCCCACATCAGGCTCCCTGCTCAGCGGGAAACCTGCTTCTCCCTGTCCCAGCCCCTGCTTGTGTTCCCTCTCTCACTGTCTCTCTGTCTGTCAAATAAATAAATGGTTTTTTTTTTTAGATTTTTTAAATTTATTTATTTGACAGACAGAGATCACAAATAGGCAGAGAGGCAGGCAGAGAGAGAGGGGGAAGCAGGCTCCCTGCTGAGCAGAGAGCCTGATGCGGGACTCGATCCCAGGACCCTGAGATCATGACCTGAGCCGAAGGCAGCGGCTTAACCCACTGAGCCACCCAGGTGCCCCAATAAATAAATCTTTTAAAAAAATAAATGAACCCAGGTCTATTTAAATCCAAAACCCGTATCTCATCCCTCTCATGCCATGTGTGTATCTAAAAGTCTGCTAAATAAAACAAGGTATCTGGTTCTCCATTTCTTTAAAGCAAATAATCTTGCAGCATCTGCATTGCAAAGGTAACAGCAAATGTTTGAAAACGTATCAGTCTCCAGTGAGTTGTGCAGCCGTGCCTCCACAGGGGTAAAATCAATTTGAAAAATGCCAATGGTTATATGCTGAGTTTTGTTTGGCAGTCCCACGTGTCTTATGGGAAGTGTTTTTATTTGTTAACTCTGGCCTTTAACTGTGTTGCCAGACAGGTGACCATTGTTGCAATTTCCTCCTTAGAGACCGATTCTTGTAGAAAGAGGTAAGGGAAGGGGGGGTACTAAAAATTGGTGGGTACCTCTTAGGCACCCGGCCTTATACTAAGCACTTTCATATTAACTCTTCACATTATCTGTTTTAATCCTCATTATGATAACACGAAACTGGGGGTAGAGTCATCATTTTGCCCATGAGTGATGAGAGACTCAGAAAGATTTAGTAATTTAATGTCACATAGAAATCACGTGTCATAGCCATGTCCCACCCCCTCTGTATTCTGCTAAACTGTGGAACCCCTGTCCTAAATGTGAAGTTAGACGAAGCCTTTAACAACGCGCAGGAGTAATAGACTCTTACTCCGTGTGTGATCAACAAACGGTCACTGACTTCTATGTACTCGGAAGTACATTGTGGAGAACGCTAGAAGGATCCTTGAGGGGCTAACCTGTAGAAACGTCTCTGCTGGGCCTTAATAAGCCCCGTGAACACTGCTTCACCAACTGGAGATGTATACAGTTGTTATTTCCTATTTGGTCGCCAACAACCACCTTCGGACAAATCACTCACCCCAAGCCCCCAAGTGCCCTTGTGCAGGTATAACTAGGTTACATGACCCTACTCACTGGCCTGCCTCTCTTGTTGATTATCTCAGTACAAAGCTAATGTTCCTGTCAACAAATAAACATAGTAAACCTTCCATCACTGCCTACATAACTCAAGTTGCCGTTTTCACTGGGAGGCAACATGATTCTGAACCTCAAAAAAAGGCCGACTCTGGAGTCAAACTGCCCCGGTTCTAACCTTGCTTCCCCACGCACAGCCACATGACCTCCAGTAGGTCACTTAACTCCACGACACATGGGCCCCGCAGACATAAGGGGCGGAAAAGAATGGTACCACCTAACGGGCGCGCCGTCAGGAGTCACTGACTTAGGAATGCGCAGAGCACTGAGAGCAGCAGCCGGCTTACTCCCGTTTCTTCCTGCACAGTGATGTGTTCGATGACACGGCCAAGCCGTTATAGGGAATTTGTGTCAGGCATGCTCTTGCTTCTCCACAAATTTCTGAATCTGGTCAAGGATATTCCAGCAAACGTCCCCATGACTGAATGTCCCTGCACAGTGTGCTTGTGGGACCGGCCACCTAATGCAGGCAGCTGGAAGGAGGAAGGCAGGAAAGAAGGAATCAGAGAGTCTGGTTAGCCACCGTCCTTCCCATAGTTACCCCAAACAACAAACTCTCTGTGCAGGCCCTACAGTAGCCTTTCCCTAACCTTTTAAAAGAAGGGCTTTACTTTCATTTCTATGAAGTTTTGAAACCACCAAAGGAGGGGAGGCCAATTCCAAGACACTTGAGCGGAGCTGAGGAGAGAGCGCATCTACTGGCTAAGTTTTCATTTCAAACCAAAAAGCTCACTATCCCCTGCTGCCTGAAAAGTCCCACACAAGTGCACTGAGCTTATCGTCTTTGGTAACGCCTGAGCTAGGGAAGACCATCTGGTAGCACTGGAAGAGGTCTGGCTCCGAGGAAGAAAAGGAAAACTAATCCTTACTGAGTATTGGCTATTTACTATGAGCAATTGCTTTTAATGCTTCCAACTGCCCTGAGGAAAATGATACTCAAAGACTTTAGCAACTTCCAGGGGTGAATTTCTCTATCAGGAACAGTGTCAGAACTTGAACTCAAAACTTTAGTGCCCTGAAATTAATTATTACTAGGAGGCCACTTGATCTGCTGTGAACAGATATGAAATTCTTTCTATGTGCCAGGAACCACGGTAAATGCAAAATTCTGTAGATATAGAAGAGGACAAGATAAATGAGTCATGGGAACTAGAGTCCCATCAGAGAACTAATATAGGTAGGTACATGCGTTCCATAAATAGACGTTATAATCACCTAGGGGAGAAAACCAAGGGTTAAGTAAGATATTCACAGGTCTGGGGAAGACTTGTGATTGGATGAAAGTCATACTAGCAGGCGAGACACACGTGCTGGTTCCTTTCTGCCCCTTGAAATTAGCTTAGAGTCTCCTGAAGGTGCTTTCGCATCTGTCATGAGAAGAAAACCCTGCAAAAAAAAGCCGAGTATTCATAGGGCTGACAGCTTGCCTTTCCTGTAACCTTAATTTAAACCTTTTAAGGATTAATAAAAAATTATTTGTTGATTTGCCTTCATTACCAGTTTATAAAATTCTGAAGAACAGATACCGTGTCTAATTGTTTGAATCTTCTCCAGGACATTAAAGAGCTCTTTGCACAATGACAGAGTTCCATAAAAGTCTTTTAATACTAAATTGAACTCATCAGAAAGTAGAAGGGTCTGGTGTTTCTATCTCTAGAAATCAGTGTTTCTCCCTGGCAGAAGCGTTTACCAGAGACCACACATTACATACACTATGTCATGTTGCTCAGCAGCCCTGCAGTTTGACAGGGCCACACAACTGGTTCTGGGCGATGGTCTCTAAGGAGATGTAATGTATGTCCTTCTGGGACACAATATTTATGGGCTATTAGGGAAAACTTCAGCTCCTGGCTTCCCTTACCAAAGTGACTAGCAGTGTTCCCAGTCATGGAGCCTTTGTCATCCTAGATCCCTGAGTGTCTATGTGGAACACAGCCTCCACCCCCATAATGCATGTTGAAACGATACAGCAAAAATGTAAACTTTTATGTTTGGCCATTGAGATTTTAGGGTTAGTTTGTTACTGCAGGATAGCGTAGTGCATACAGACTAAAATAGCTCCCAACTGCTAAAATCAAAGAGACACCATGGATGGGGCCACCTCGGTTACTCTCAAGGGAAACGAATGTCTAGGCTGAATCATCCCAGTCAGAGAAAATAAGCAGTACCTGTTTATGGAAAACTGACTAAGTGAGATGGATTTGTCTTTGGCTTAGAGATGGACTAAGGTTTTCAAAGAGTGTTAATGGGAACTGATGGGAGATATCAAAGTGCCTCAGGAGCCATTTGTGAGGCAAAGAGGACAAAGCAGGGCACACATCCTGTCCCCAACCCTAAAGCAGAAAATTTTCACTTTTTCCTATTTCACACTGGGCTTCTATAGGAGACGCTGTCAAAACTTTGTTCTTATTAATATTTTTGGTAAAGATTGAAAATTATTTATAAACCACCAGCACAGTCACAGAGGAGAAAAATCGGTATAATCAGAACGACTTTACTGATTAAAACAGGGATTGAGACGAAACATAAATTATACTCTCCTTTTCCAGAATTAATTTTCCACTGATTTTCAGAAGATACTGTTTTATTCTTCCTTTGTAACTCATCTTCAGCTACTTTCAGAGGGGAAATCTCTCTCATAATTAACATTTGGCTGCCCTCTGCCCCTTGGTGAGTATCTTAGTAATTTTAAGTGATAGCTTTTCCCAGTCTACGGCAGCTCAGCCACTAAGATGTTACTGAGATGTGGCACACACAGGCTTTAAGAGTGTCTCTGGGAAAGCAGTGCTCTGCTCTGTGTGGAACAACCAGGACAGCCTCCCCTTCCAAAGGGACTGCTCTAGTTTTTCCATTTGGATACAAATGAGACGCATGACACATCCTTAAAGAATTACTCATGGGCTGTGTGACCTACGGGAAAGAGCCCTTGTCTTAGTTTCTTGCTTTGCTATCTGAATGAGATCTGTCTAGGTTAGATTTCATCATCTCTGAATTTTCTATTCCCCATTTGAAAAATTAAGATGGGGGACAAGGGTGCGAAAGTGGGAGGAGAAAAGTAATCATATTATCCTATCCATCCCATGGTGTAGCTGTGAGGATCAAACAGAATCATAAATAAGGAAATTCTTAAGAAGCATTGTATAAGATGAAAGCATTTGTAGGTCTAGAATTAAAGATCCCTTCATAAATGGATTTATAAAAAGAAAACTTGGTAGGCTGCTAACAACTAGTTTCTTGAACGCAGTACAAACAATTACGTAGCTCCTACCGTGTCTGGAAACCCTGGCCACATCAAGTGCACAAAGGGGCTTTCAGATAGCCTTAAGAAAACAGACTCGTGCTGATACATACTGGTCCTGCTTTCATTGGGAGAAAATATAAATCAAAGGGGGGACACTTCACTCTTTAATCGCAAGTTATTTCCTCTTTGGCGCTGTTAAGGGTTCCTTGAAATAACCCCATTCACAGAGGCTAAGAGAAATAGTGGAGCAAACCCGATAAGCTTTTTATTGCCCTATTGTCTAATTCCCTGAAAACTGGAGGAAATAGGGAAAAGAGAGACAGACCACTGCCCCAGGTTTTTTGTTAATATTCAAAGACCAGACTAAAACCTGCTCCTTTTCGGTTCTCTATTACTGTGACTCAGGAAAGCCAGAAAGGATCATGCAGAGTGTGGGCTCATGTACACACACACACACACACACACACACACACACACACACACACAAAACAAGGACACCTCGATCTATTACTGTTTAGTCTTTCTTTTTATCTCTTAGCTGACATATTACTACGTTAATACTCTCATCTTTGAGTTACCTAATTTGCCCCCCTCTCAATTGTGGCAAATATTTTAAAAGTCCTTCAAAACTCAGGAAATGGATTTCTGTACGGCTGGTAGTCGGGCAAACCGACACGCAGGGAAGAAAATCACAGTTCTTGACAGGGCGTGGGCATCGCAAAGCAGAGACCCGGACTTCCAAACAGCACCTGATCTTTGCACCTGGCAAGAAAGAATGACGTGGAAACGTTTAAGCCCCCTGACATCGGCTGTAGGTTCTTTTTACATGAAAAGTGTAAGAAGTGTTCTAACTTCTCTTGCTGAGGTCTCAGGACCTCACAAAGTCCCCCTTTCTTGTCCCTTATCTAGTAGCTCTGACTCACTTACCCAGGGGAATTTTTTCCAGCAGGTGGAGATAGCTCTGAAAGAAGTCATTGCGAATGGCTTTGTGGAGGATAAAGGACATGCTATGTCGACAGAGTTATCGTCAGCCTTCTGCCAGCGGGATCTAAAGGCAAAATGGGCTCCCAGGCGGGCCATGGAGAGGGGGCTGATAATTATTCCTACAGAGAAAGGGAACTTGCCCGGCTATTTCTTTGAATTAGCCTTCTCTTCCGACACGAGCTTGAGACTGTCATTTTAAACCAGCCCCTGTCCATCCATATCAGGAGAGGCTGTCATGGGGGCGTGGGGGAGGGGCAGCAGACTTGGAAGGTCAAGCTCCTGGCACATCCCCTGTCTAATAACTTGGGCGACACCGCTTCAAGCCAGCAGGTGCTAAGTAAAGATGAAAACAGGCTGAGTGAGATCCTACTTCATCCAGGAAAAAGCAACCTTCCCTCTTTACTTGCCACTTCAAACCGGGAGGAGCACAACCCGCTAACACCCTGACTATTTGCTTTAATTTGATTCCTAAATTGGTACGGCCTAATTTCCATTTCAAAGCATAGGAAATATTTTGCAGGAGATTCTGTTTCCTGATTTCCATCACTCGTCCTGGAACACAGAATCCTCAAGCTACAAGGACCCTTCAAAGTCATCCTAGCCAACCAGGCTCCTCCCATCAGGGCAATCTCGCCCAAATCTTTTCATAGAGGTGGATATGCATTTCCTATTTTTAAGGATTTTTCAAGGGACACAACTACATGAAAGCCTGTTTTGATGTTAAATACCCATCTCTGCCAGCAAACCAAACACTCCATCCAGTTTGCTCTAAACAGCGCCTCATCATGTACGCCTGTTTCTTCTTCTCTCTGTATCATGGGGATGATTTTCCTCATAAGTACTCAGTTGGTTTCTGTACTTCTGGTCGTCCCTCTGGGTCCATTCTCCACTCTTCCCAGACACTGTGTACCTCAGAGGCTGACCTGAATTGACAATGCCAGAGGATTCTTTGCCTTCTCAGTTCTAGTTGGGTTCAGCCAATAGGTAGTGACAGCAAGAGACTGGAGGAGACTGAGCTGATATATTTATGGCACGGGCACTTTCCCTGTGGAGATGCCACAGGCCGACTGCTTCCTTTGGTGGAAAGTCACAGCTCCAATCTGGCATCTTCTCATACAGACATCTTGTCCTACTTCTGCTAACTGCTCCCTCCTTTACGGCTTCAACTCTTGGGGTAGTGATGTGTCAGGCTGCCACAAGCCCTGGAGTAATGCACTATTCCTTGCAATTTTGCTGTATTTACCTATACCTTTGTAAATAGTCCCTTTATCAAACTTTCAACGTGCAAATGCCATCTGTTTCCTATAGGAAACATGACTACCATTTTATCCCCGTAATGTCCCTAACAGGAAAGCCCATAAGAACTCAATAGTCTATTGGACCCACATCATGTGTGACCTCAGACCACCCACCAACTCCAAAGGTAGTAGATACACACAAACACACACACACAGATAATCCAATGCACACAGATAGGCAGCCTCTAAGATGGCCCCTTCTCCTGCTTGATATTCACACCTTTGTGTTATCCTTTTTCTTCAAAGTGGGATAGACTTACTAACTCACTTCTAAAGAATACAATATGGCAGACATGACAGGATGTCACTTCCAAGATTAGGATATAAAAAGACTGTCTTGGACATTTTCTTTTGCTCTGTTGCTTGCTTGCTCTGAAGGAAGCCAGTGCCTGTTGGGAGCAGCCCTATGGAGAGGCCCCCAGGGAAAGGAAACTGTCTCAGTGTAACAGGGCTGGAGTGTAAGAGGAGGAACTAGTCTACCAACAATCCTGAGTGAGCTTGGAAGACCTTCCCCCAGCCAACTTGGTAAAAATCCCTGAGCCAGCTAAGCTACGCCCAGTTGCTGACCTACAGAAATAAATGTCTCTTCTTTTAAACCCCTAATTTTGGAATAATTTGTTTCAATACAGCAATAGGTAGCTAGTTCACACATCATCAGTGGATGTTTTCTAAGATGTGGAATCCAATCATGATCTTTCCTTACGTTTAATTTACATGTTAATCTTACAAGGAAATAAGGATTCCATGTGTTTGACTCTGACTTATTTTCCTAAGCTTCTACTTTCCCTTTTCCCCTCCATCCATCTCAAGGAACAGCCATTCAGTTTTAATGAAGTTTTCCCCAACCCTGGCTTCAGGAATTGCCCTAACTGCGATCCAAGTTATCCATTTTCCCCTTGCTGCAGCGTGTGGTTCATGAAAGAGAGCAACATCCCATCCTGAGCCAATCAATTCAGTGTTGTCCCAAGTCCTGTTTTCAGCTGGAAGCTGATACTTTATCTCAATCTATTGTTGTTAATGCCAGCTTCAGTTGGGTTGATGAGGCATGAAGTCTCATCTAACACAAATGCCATCCTGCCTTGTTTATACTCAGTTCTCATGAAGATGGAGATAAAGGAGATACCAAACGGAACAGGGAAACCGAGTGAGCATTTCGTGGTGCTGGGGGAAAACGATTTGACTAAGTTAGAAACTCATTTCCACCACTTGGGCAACCTTGATGAATTCTTAGGTTCACTTCCCTCTTTTGTAATAGGAGGATAATGATAATAGTGTGTATCTCATATAATCACTATGAGGACTAAATATACTTCGTTTAAAACACCACAGTGCCTGGCACAGAGTATATTTTCAATAAGTGCTAGGGATTATCAGTATGATCTTTGGAAGAAAGTTATAGGTCTTGAACATACTTTGTCCATATGGCTCTTCTTGGGTTATTTTCAGTGTGACACTGCCTCTCACCTACCATGAAATTTCACCACCTACCCAGGACATTATTTGTACTGGATGCATTTCTAAGTTGAAAAGAAAATAAATCCAAATGAAATGTGCCATTAGAGCTCATTCATCTATCCTTCAGAATTTTCTATTGCTGTAGGGAAAACTAAACATCAGCAAAAGAAAACTAAGGGATCCTCCTTTGTTACTTTGTTTGTCAATACATTAATAGGAGGCGGGTTCTTAACCTCAACAGCAGTGATGTCTTGACGACATTTCATATGCTGAAAATGTTGGGATATGTCGTCCTCAGAGAGACCGGCAGTCACTGACCTCAGCCACCCAGTGTTCTTTATTCTGCAACGGATATTGGCAAGTTTCTCAGCTTTTACATAAAGAACGGATTTATTTCAGTTCTTTATGGGCATTAATTACTTGTGTTTGGAGAAAGTTTATTAAGTGCTCTAAGATCTCCGTATTTCAAACCTGTAACTCCTGAGCGCGGATGAAAGACTGATTGGTCTACAAAATGCCTTGTCAGCTTCTGTTTATCTCTGTGAGTCATGTTACGTTTTGTGACTATTTCTCATACTGGTACAGCTGGCACCAGTTTCTGGCTCATTGCATTTGTTTCCTTATGCAAATAATTTTTCCTTCCCAGCTGAAATGCTCTATTTGTTACCACCTCACACCACTCACCTATATTCACAGAGAGAGTGAGGGTAAGATCTAGATCTTTACCACAGGAATCTAATTTTCAGGCAGGAAAGGAAAGCCACGAATTTAGAAGAAAGAAATATGCAGTAACAAGAGAAGGTGGGAACTCCGAATTTATTCAGATTGCTTTGCCTTCTCACAAGGGATCATGAAGAGAGAGCCCCAGAAGTAAAAAAAGATAAAGGAAAAAAATATATAGAAAATATATTCATTCAGTAGTATGATAAGCTAAATATTTTGGAAATCTCACAAAATGTAAACTACCTATCAAATTAAAATTCCATACTTGAGACTGAAAATTCAGCAAAGTAGGCAAAATAAAGATATTTTAGGTCAAGACTGAATTTATCATTCATAGACACTTACTGAAAAATTAACTTAAAAAGTCTACTTCAGGAAAAGAAAATGAAGACAGTGTATAATTAGTACAGGAATGGGTAAAAAGATTACTAAAACAGGATAAAGCACCAAAACAAATCTATTCATATATAGTAAGTTGCTATAAGACAAAGATAGTATTGCAATAGAGAAAAAAGTATTTTCAGTAAGAGTCCCGATGTTGTACAAATTGGATCCCTACCTTGCATCCTGCACAAACCAACTCCAGGTGGATTGAAGACTTAACTGCAGAAAAGCACAGTTCTAAAACTCTTTGAACAAATTATAGGAAAACATATTTAGGATACCAGAGTGAAAAAGAATACCTTTTTTAAGATGCAAAAAACAAAAACCACAGGGGGCACTTGGATGACTCTGTCACTTAAGCATTTGCCTTTGGTTCAGGTCATGATCCTGGGGTCCTGGGATGGAGCGAAACCTCAAGGTGGGAGGTCTGCTTCTCTCTCTGCCCCCTCCCCTGCTTGTGTTTTCTCTCTCTCTCTCAAATAAATAAATAAAATCTTTTTTAAAAACCAGGAAAAGAATTAATTAATTTGACTAAATTAATATTTGAATAATGAACTTCCAGTCATCAAAAGAAACCAAAAAGAAAGTGAAAAGTCAGCTAACAAAAAGAGCAAAAAAATACTTAGAACATCAGTAATCAATAAAAATTTGTGTACTAAATAAAGAGTTCCTACAAAAGAATAAGAATAATACAAATAATCCTATAGGAAAAAAGATGAAGAATAATATATACAGGTTGGCGGCTAAAGCAAGGCTGAAGTAAAAGCACCTGAATGAAGATTCCCAACCTCAACCCAGGGAGGTAGACTTAGACAGCTAAAATAATAACCCAAAATCAGTGAAATTAAACTTAGGATAAAGTCATCACTGTATAGTCTCATATACATGTTTTAGTGAAAATTAATAATGAGAATACAGGATAAGTAATTCTGCTTGATGAAGTCAATGCTTCTTTCTGCTAACATGAGCATGGAAGTAGACTTGAAGTGAGAATGATACAGCAGGATGAAAAATAGTTAAAAAACGGAGCAACTCAAACTGACTGCCAGGCCTCATTCCTCCTTGGACTGGTCATACAGAGAGTTTGCCTCTTTTTTATCTTGTTTTGTTTAAGAAACAGGGACCCAGTAAATACCACTGATTATAATTTGGAAGTCGTTAACAAAGCCCATTACCTGTCTGTGGCTGGACTAAATGGTACAAGAGTCAAGTTTCGACGACTATTTTCATGCACCACAGAACTTCATAGAGTACAGAAAGGCTGTCTGTTGGGTATATAAAACAATTAGATTCGAGGTTAGCAGACAGGTTTCAACCTCACATTCCTCATTAAACTAAAATGGAGTGTGAGGTAAGTGACCCTTTGCAGCTGAAGAAATATTTAAGCCCATAGTTTTCAGGTCAAGTCATTCAATTTAACAGATGGAAAGGCTGGAGTGGCCCTTGAAGGACTTCTTCCTGTCTTCCTGAGGAGGAGAAGAATTCAACTGGGCTGCCTAGTTCTCATTAGGGGGTTTGATTCCCCAAGCATTTAAATTAAAAAAAAAAAAACATATTCACATTTGTAATAAAGGGAAAAAATGTCCCTGCCTAAAACATCTGTTTGGGGTATGAGTGTGTGAACTTTTCTCTTTACCCTCACTTACTGTTAGTTAAAATCATAAAACATTATGTAAAAAGTATATATGTTATTGTATTATAGATAATATAAATTATAGGACACTTGACTTCTTATCAAAAATCTCCTTTAAAATATCATGAAGCTTGATTTCACATAATTTCCATAATTTCCTATTTCAATAGGACTTTGAATAGGTAAAAGTGCATAGAACACTATCTAGACAAATCAATCCTTGCACATTTCCCTTACCCAAAAAATACTAGATAATAATTAATATAATAAAATAAAATTATACTTCTTTTCTTCATCTTAGTTGAAGAGTTAACAAGTATGACGAAGTCTCAGACTGACATCTCATGTTTCGGTTTTCAACCCTTATTTTCTGTTTCAGTAGGAAGACATATTGAGGAAAGAAGTTGAAATGTGGATTGGAATGTAAAGAAAATCTGCCATATCAGTACTAATAGGTCTTCTTGAAAGATTAGGGGCTGAGCACGATGAGGTGGACAAGCAAGTAGACTTGGCGTCCCCACCCTCTCACGGGCCAGAAGAGCAGACTTTAATTTTTATACATAGAATTCTGTGTAGGCTTACCTTTGAAAACAGTGCCGTGCTCCCATCCCCTCCCTTCATCATACTTCCCTTCTACCCGATATCCTGGTGCCTACTTAATTTGCCCCTGGGTTTCTACTCAACAATGTTTTCATAAGTACATGAACCTCCATACTTACCCCATCGTGCATTTAGCAAACTGGGTTTGAGGTTAAGAATGCTTTGTAAACTGGTCTCGGACACTGTGGAACTGAGCATAGGTCAGGACCAGACAGAAATTTTTAGGAGCTGTAAGTACTGAAAGGAATAAGCTGCCCCATCACAATATACACTACAAAATAAAATATTCTCTCTCTCTGGACTAAAACAAGCATTCATGTTACCACCTAATGTTATCAAATGTAGTATACTGTGCAAGCTTCAGATTATTTTTTCTTTTTAAGAATTAGACAGTTATAGAAATACAGTGAGGAACTCTACCCTAACCTAATTGCTCTGCTGCCTTCCTTGGAAAATATGTATATTAATGTGGTTAATACATATTAACTACATTAATGTATATAAACTACATTAGTATATACAAACTACATTAATTAATAAACTACATAAATTAATATAATATATATATATATACACATATATGATATGTATATATCAGCTAATTCCATGAGATGCAATGATAGCAGCTCCAACTTTCATTCTCACTTTGAGTTCCCTTCTCCTTTCCAGGGCCTTGAAATTTCCCCATTATTTTTAAGCACAAGAAAGTATATAAAATTTGTAATTATTGTCAGGTGCTATAAAACATACCATAGACTGGGTAGCCTAAACACAGACATTTATTTCTCATAGTTCTGGAGGCTAGGAAATCCAAGGTTCAGGTACAAACTGGTAGACCCATTCTTTATTTCCAATACCTAGTACTCTGTCATGATTTAATCCATTCAAGAGAGCTATGAAATGGGAAAAAAAGGTCAAAAAAAATCTGTCATATTATCAGCAAAGTAGAGAGACAATCTTATTGTTACAAATTTCCATCTCAAATTATTTTAATGAGGCTCTCCTATGGGAGAGGGGAAAAAAATACCTCTAAAATATGCAAGCTGTCCCGGGCCTGGGAAAGCAGACACAAAATAGTTGAGATGGCCAAAGGTTGTCACTGGGGACTAGGGATTAGAACCTGGTCAAAGCAGCAAATAAAAAAAATTTAAAAAGCTCTTAAAAGAACCTGACAAGGGAAGCTTAAATCTTATTTAAGGGGTTGGGTTGTACTAAGCCTTGAAAAATTCAATCCTCTGGAGGACTATATCTCACTAAGAAAGCTCCATGTAAGTTTATCATGTATCCAACACCTAGACATTGGGCCTTGGAGACCACTAGGATAATATTTCCTCTGGATTAGCACTGAAGCTTGGAAGTGACATTTGTACGAGGCATACTTTAAACTCTAGGGCTTTTCTGATTACAAAATGATAATTTGGAGGGAAGAAAGTGCTTACTGCAGAGAGAAGTCGCCATGATTTATAGGGGTTGGACAGTCTTCCTTTTTCACACAGGGTAACTTCTTAGACCAAATATGTTTTGCTTTTCCTTTTGTTTTTAACCAAAGTTGTCTTTTGATTGATATGATAGATAGAACATATTTGTTTTAGCTCCACCATGTCCAAAAGAATGATTGTATCAATCCTGGTTACAGGCGACATCACAATTCATTTGCACGCATCGCACAGAAACGTTAGTGTGAAATGCCAGAGTGAGGCTCGGGTGAGCCCCGCAGCCTCACCCACCGTCTGGCCCTTCGCTGCACAGACTCTGTAGATGACTCTCCAGCTGCTCTGGGTCTCTGATGAAAGCCAGACAAAAATGGAGTGATGCTGAAAAGCTGTCCCTCCTTTGCTCCTGGTGCATCTATCAAGATCTCTGGGATCACTGTGAAAGCTCCTATCATTCCAGTTATAAAGGTACTTTGGGTGAATTAAATATCTAGTGACAACCAACGTCATAAACTACTTGACTCCCTTGGGTCATTTTTCCAGGCTGACATTAATAGTGCTTTGGCCAGCAAGTGTATTTTGTGCAGTTGGGAACATAGATGGGCTCAGGGATGTCATGTAAAATAGTGTGTCTGTTAGCACTCGCATGTGGACATCCAGGCTATCTAGAGAACAAGTAAGGCAGACTTGCATGTGAAGCCAAATTAAACCTTCTAACTGTCTTTCCACTTTATAACTGCAGGCTGGACTCCTAACTGACTCATCTCTTTCATAAATCTGTAAAACCCGCCAGCGGCGGGACTGAGTAACAGATGAGGGCTACATCACAGCAAATCCATCACCTCTGGTAGAAAAACAACTCCTAGATTTACTGACGAGGCCAGGAAAATCATCATTATACAGAGAATTCTTCCCTCTCAAAATAAAAATGAATCCTGAAACCAAACATCAGAAGCCCACCATCAGCCAGAAGATTGTTTTACACGTCACACATTCTACAGAACAAAGACGAGAAACCTGGTACAAAAAAACTCCTGGCGGTGACTCACTCATGCACGCTCTCTCCTCCTTGCTTCTGCCATTTTCCCGTTGCTCATTCCCTGTTCCCTCCACATCTCCTACACTTTGCTTTATCTGGACTCTGGAGGTTTTATCAAGGCCTGAAAGTCGTCATAGGTTTTTGAGGTCTGTGAAAGTTCTGTATATACTCAGAATAGTTTTACCAATTATTTTAAAAATTAGGATATACACACTTTTAGGAAACCATGAAGATTGGTGTTTCTTAAGCAACTCTAGAACCACATTTAAAAATCAGCATTAAAGGGGGTAGGAGAAGAGTAAATGAAACAAGATGGGATTGGGAGGGAGACAAACCATAAGTGACTCTTAATCTCACAAAACAAACTGAGGGTTAATGGGGA